>NC_137122.1:1897860-2085360 GCF_949319135.1 Squalius cephalus
AATGCATGTTGCTTTGGGATGATGTATGCTGAAGCTCTGAGGCCTTATTCTCTCCAGAGTATCTCTAGTGTGGAATATCAAATTTAATTTACTCTTTAATGCAAGTCAGCTTTAAGGCAGCTGTCTAAACCTTGTAATAGTCAGGGGTTTTGTTAGTCTTTGATCTTCCAACTAAGAGTTGAACTGTGTGTGAAGGTTACATAGTCTTAGCTCTCGTGACCATTTGTTGTTTATACAATACAATACAATACAATACAATACAATACAAACTTTATTTCTATAGCACATTTAAAAACAACCATGTTGACCAAAGTGCTGTACATTGAGAAGAAACAATAAGTAGACAAGATACAACGGTAACACTTTACGGTAAGGGTACATGAATTATCATGAATTCATGTATAAATTCATGCATGAAATATGCATTAATTCATGCATTAATATCTCATGAATCATCAGGAACTAACACGAGTTCAACGTTTTTCATTCATGACTTCATGGATGAACAACACCTTAATTAAAACATTAACTAAGATGAGTACATCATCATGAATTATGATTTATTACGCATGATCATGATGTTTTCTTTGTTCACACAAAAAATTGGTCTTTACCACCCATTGTGGATAAAGCTATGGTTATGGTACATGAATCATCATGAATTCATGCATAAAAAAGTATTAATTCATGCATGCAAGACTACTCTTCGAATTATTAAAGGAATGTACAAAAATCCACATTATCTAATGCATGCATACAGGCTAGAACAGTATATCAATTAATGTGAGAACTTTTTTTCTGAATTATGATCTGAGTTATCCAGCATGTTCATGTCTTCTTCATAGCCTGCAGGTAAATGGACAGACCCCAAAATTGGCCAATCACAGCACATAACATACGAATTCTGTTGGCGTTCAAATACTAGTCATCATTAACTAAGCATTATTTATCAATGATTTCATCATGTGTGTGGCCCCTCAACTAAAGTGGTGACTTGGTGCTTTGAAACACTGATGAACAATGTGGCATAACTGTGAAATGACATGAATATGAACATGAAAGTTCAAGTCTTTGCAAACAATGTACTGTGGACAAATGGACTTTGATCTTAACTGTACTGCTTTATTCTTAAACGGTATAAACCAGTTAAAAACCATAAAGCTGTTTAAAAAAAAAGTTTCACAAACAGCTTGATCTCTATTTGGGTAAAGAGTCACCTTTTAACGTATAAAGCAACTGATGTGACTCCTCCATATCATGAAATTGTAACAGCTTTATGGTTTTGTAAAGAGTTTTCAGATATACAGGCACTTAAAATAAAGTTCATGGTGTATACTGAATTCCTTCTCAGCTCTTTCCAGCTGTTGATTTAACTGGTTTATACCGTTTGGTTTCAGAATAAAGCAGTAAAGTTACATAACATTATTACGATTTTACAGCTAAAAAACGTACGTTAAACTATTTACGAATATTTCATATCATAAAGATATCTGTATAATTTCCCTTTTACCATTTAATAGATTATAAATGTACGATCCCTTAACCCTAACTCCACACCTAAACATACCCATTTTATAGATAATATTAAAAGGATAAAACGTAATGGACAGATATGTGTAGGGAAATGGCAGCTTTATTAACAATGTAGCATTAAAAGATAGTTTGAGCCACTAATCCTACCCCTACCCCTAAACCTAACCATTTCTTAAAACTACGTAACTACAATTATAAATTAAAACAACAGACAGACAATCACAATCATTTATTTATTGAGAAAATGTCAAAACCGGTACCAAAAGTCGTTCACATGACGATGTGTCGCAGTCCTCTCTGGCAGTATATAATAGTTATGTATGAGGTAACGTTACAGAGCAGAATTTAAGTTATTAATCCATGAAAATGTTAATCCGGTTTCGGTTCGCTGTTCGCTCTGTGAAGGCGCGCGCGCGCGCGCTTCTCCATTTCAAATGTAGTACACAACAAACACGGCATGTCGCAATCTGTGACGAAGCATGCGAGAGCCAATGAGCGTTTGATATCACTGCCGTAAAACATGTCGTAACGCTTCGGGCGCAATTTTTGAATTTGAATTCACCACGAGCGCGGGATGCCGGGATTTGACGTTGACGGTCTCTGCCGAGAAATGGAGATGAAGATCACTGGATAAAGGGCTGCATTTGGATCTGTTTCTTGCAAACAACGTATGGATTCTAAAGATTTGGATCACATTAAGCTAATAAAATTGATTTCTTTTGTGAATTTATGTTGTGTTTTAGTGTATTATGTGTCAAAATATTAATTCCACGATTTTAATATGCATAAGTTAAATAGGAATACGCCTAAATTTGTACGTCGTTGTTTGTATACGTTGTTTAAGTAAATAAATTACGTTTTTGTGCTGTCCACTGTCAGTATTATACGTTTCTGTGTGTATAAAACATAAATAAATGTACGTATGGTAGAACTACACTTTACGTAAAAATACACATGTATTCTCATGAGATCACGTTGCAAGTTAAGATCAAAGTCCATCTGTGTCCACAGTACATTGTTTGCAAAGGCTTGAACTTTCATGCTCATATTCATGTCATTTCACAGTTATGCCACATTGTTCATCAGTGTTTCAAAGCACCAAGTCACCACTTTAGTTGAGGGGCCACACACATGATGAAGTCATTATAATGATAAATAATGCTTAGTTAATGATGACTACTGTATTTGAATGCCAACAGAATTCGTATGTTATGTGCTGTGATTGGCCAATTTTGGGGTCTGTCCATTTACCTGCAGGCTATGAAGAAGACATGAACATGCTGGATAACTCAGATCATAATGAAAACACATTGTTCATCAGTGTTTCAAAGCACCAAGTCACCACTTTAGTTGAGGGGCCACACACATGATGAAATCATTGATAAATAATGCTTAGTTAATGATGACTAGTATTTGAACGCCAACAGAATTCGTATGTTATGTGCTGTGATTGGCCAATTTTGGGGTCTGTCCATTTGGCTATGAAGAAGACATGAACATGCTGGATAACTCAGATCATAATTCAGAAAAAAAGTTCTCACATTAATTGATATACTGTTCTAGCCTGTATGCATGCATTAGATAATGTGGATTTTTGTACATTCCTTTAATAATTCGAAGAGTAGTCTTGCATGCATGAATTAATACTTTTTTATGCATGAATTCATGATGATTCATGTACCATAACCATAGATTTATCCACAGTGGGTGGTAAAGACCAATTTTTTTGTGTGAACAAAGAAAACATCATGATCATGCGTAATAAATCATAATTCATGATGATGTACTCATCTTAGTTAATGTTTTAATTAAGGTGTTGTTCATCCATGAAGTCATGAATGAAAAACGTTGAACTCGTGTTAGTTCATGATGATTCATGAGATATTAATGCATGAATTAATGCATATTTCATGCATGATATAATGCATATTTCATGCATGAATTTATACATGAATTCATGATAATTCATGTACCCTTACCGTAAAGTGTTACCGATACAACACCAGACAATTACAACAATTCTCATGCCGGATTAAAAGCCAAGGAATAAAAATGTGTTTTAAGTCGCGATTTAAAAACCAGAAGGCTGGGGGCCAGTCTAACATGAAGAGGCAATTCATTCCACAGTCTCGGGGCTGCGACTGAGAGTTTATACCTTTTGGGGAAGTCTTTAATCTTCCTACTCAGACTTTGTAACATTCACATATAGTTCAACTCTTTGTTCTCGTGACCATGTGTTATTTATACAATTTGGGGGGGGGGGGGGGGGGGGATTCCTTCTGCAGAGGAATGTTCTCCAGATTATCCACATCAACCTCTACATCAGCAGGTTCAGCAGCAAATCTGTTGACTTGCAGGGTGTTGATTGTAATGCATTTACATTTACATTTACATTTAGTCATTTAGCAGACGCTTTTATCCAAAGCGACTTACAAATTAGGACTAAATTAAGCGAGTCATCATGAAGAGGCAAAAACAACAACAACGCAAGGAGTGCTCAAAATACGGAGTTCAGGCATTATTCAGAGTAGCATTAGCCTGATAAGTGATGTTTCAAAGGGAAAGGAATTTTTTTTTTTTTTTAAGGGGTTAAGTGCTCACGGAATAGATTGGTTTTCAGCTGTCTTTTGAATGTTGTCAGGGATTCTGCATTCCGGATGAGGGAGGGGAGTGCGTTCCACCAGCACGGAACTGTGAATGAGAATGTTCTGAAAAGTGATTTTGTGGCTCTCTGTGATGGAACCACGAGGCGTCGCTCGTTGACCGATCGTAGGCGTCTGGTAGGGATGTAGACTCGTAGGAGTGAGTGAAAGTAGGAGGGAGCTGAGCCTGTGACAGATCTGTAAGCAAGCGTCAATGCCTTGAACTTGATGCGAGCAGCGAGAGGTAGCCAGTGCAGAGAGATGAAGAGAGGAGTGACGTGTGCCCTCTTGGGCTCGTTGAAGACAAGGCGAGCTGCAGCATTCTGGATCAACTGTAGGCGTTTGGTTGCACACGCTGGAAGTCCGGCCAGAAGAGCATTACAGTAGTCAAGCCTAGAAATGACCAGGGCCTGGACGAGAAGTTGTGTTGCATGCTCAGTTAGGAAAGACCTGATCTTCCTGATGTTGTGCAGTGCAAACCTGCATGATCGAGCTGTCTTTGAAATGTGATCTGTGAAGGTCAGCTGGTCATCAAACGTTACTCCAAGATTTCTGACCGACCTTGATGGGGTGATTGATGATGAATCTAGCTGGATGGTGAAGTCGTGGTGTAGTGACGGATTGGCAGGGAGGACGAGAAGCTCAGTCTTTGCCAGGTTGAGCTGTAGGTGATGTTCCTTCATCCATGTGGAGATGTCCGCCAGACAGCTTGAGACCCGTGCAGCTACTGTGGGATCATCTGGTTGAAACGAGAGGAGGAGCTGTGTGTCATCAGCATAGCAGTGGTAGGAGAAGTCGTGTGCCTGTATGATGTGTCCCAGTGATGTGGTGTAGATGGAGAAGAGAAGGGGACCAAGAACTGAGCCCTGGGGAACCCCTGTGGTCAGTTGATGTGCTCTGGATACCTCGCCTCTCCATGCGACCTTGAAGGACCTACCTGTGAGATAGGACTCAAACCAGTGGAGAGGAGTTCCTGTGATGCCCAATGCTGAGAGGCTGGACATAAGGATCTGATGATTCACAGTGTCGAAGGCAGCAGACAGATCCAGGAGAATGAGGACTGAAGATTTGGAAGCAGCTTTTGCGATCCGTAGGGCTTCTGTGACTGACAGTAATGCAGTCTCAGTTGAATGCCCTTTCTTGAAGCCAGATTGGTTGACATCTAGCTGGTTGTTTAGAGACAAGAAGGATGTTACTTGGTTGAAAACAGCTCTTTCAAGTGTCTTCGCAATGAATGGTAGGAGAGAGATAGGTCTGTAATTCTCTACAAATGATGTGTTTAGCGTTGGTTTTTTTAGCAGTGGAGTAACCCGAGCCTGCTTGAATGCTGTGGGGAAAGTGCCAGTATGGAGGGATGAGTTGATGATGTGTGTGAGTGATGGTAGAAGTGTGGGAGAGATGGCTTGTAGAAGGTGTGAGGGGATGGGGTCAAGAGGGCAGGTGGTAGGGTGACTGGAGAGGAGAAGTGTAGATACTTCTTCCTCGGTTAGCGAAGAAAAGGAGGACAGAGGGATATTGGCTGTGGAAGGGGTCGGTCTGGGTTCCTGTGTGTGTGGTGCTGAGAACTGACTGCTGATAGCTGTTGTTTTGTTGGTGAAGAAGTTCGCAAAATCGTCAGCAGTTAAGGAGGAGGCGGGTGGTGGTGGAGGTGGACAGAGGAGGGAGTTGAATGTCTTGAAGAGTGATCGTGTGTTGGAGGAGCTGTTGATCTTGTTGTGGAAGTATGAAGATTTTGCAGCATGAACATCCGCAGAAAAGGAAGAGAGGAGAGATTTATACATACTCAGGTCAGATGTGTCTTTTGATTTGTTCCATTTCCTCTCCGCTGCCCTGAGTTCGGTCCGGTGTTCACGAAGAACCTCAGACAACCAGGGGTTGGAGGGAGTAGCGCGTGCTGGCCTGGAGGAGAGAGGGCAGATAATGTCTAGAGAAGAGGTTAGAGTGGAGCATAAGGTGTCCGTTGCGGTATTCACATCCAGAGATGAGAATTGTGAGGGTGGGGGAAGAGAAGATGACACGGCAGAGGAGAGATGGGAGGGGGAAAGTGAGCGCAGGTTTCGTCTGAAAGTGACTGGTGGTGGGGGTGGTGGTGCAGGGGTAGAGAGTTGTAGACTGAAAGTAATGAGGAAATGATCTGAAACATGGAGGGGTCTCACCAAAATGTTCTCTGTGGTGCAGTTGCGTGTGTAAACTAGGTCCAGTTGGTTGCCTGATTTGTGAGTACCTGTAGTGATGAGTCGTTTGAGATCAAAAGAGGCTAGGAGAGAGATGAAGTCTGTTGCATGCGGCTTTTCGAGATGGATGTTGAAGTCGCCGAAGACTAGAAGCGGGGTGCCGTCCTCAGGGAAAGAGGACAGCAGCACATCCAGCTCCTCTACGAAGTTACCCAGCTGACCTGGGGGGCGATAAATGACTACAATATGGATCTTAGTGGGAGTTGTAAGTGTAATAGCATGATATTCAAATGAGTTGTTATTGCATAGAGAAGAGAGCGTGGAGTATTTGCAATTGTTAGAGACGAGAAGCCCTGTACCCCCACCTCTCCCAGACTGGCGAGGGGAGTGGGAGAAGGAGAAATTGCTAGAGAGAGCAGCGGTGGTTGCTGAGTCTTCTGGACGAATCAAGGTCTCAGTCAAGCCCAAGATACTAAGAGTAGAATGAGATGCAAAGGCTGGAATGAAGTCAGCTTTATTGACTGCTGACTGACAATTCCATAGACCCACGGAAAGAGAGAGAGGAGTGTATGAGGATGAGAGAATGGGACGCAGATTGGCAGTATTGCGCTGCCTTTTGCGCGTGATGAAAGGCCGAGAGATAACAGGAATAGAATAGAATAGAATAGAATGAGGCATTTATATAGCGCTTTCATATGTACTACTGTACACCCAAAGCGCTTTACAATCATATCAGGGGTCTCTCCTCAACCACCACCAGTGAATGTAGTGAAAGCACATGTTGATTAAGGTGAACAATAAGATAAAAAGAGGGAAGGAAAGGGGGAAAGGAGATACTTAAGTGCCTTTCTAGTTTCCTTGCTCGGTGGAGTCGCGCAGGTAGAGTCGATGGTCTTTACCCGAGTCGGTCTTAACACGAGAGCTGAACGCTTCCACTGACGCTTCCGCGACAGCGCGCAAATTACACCGATATACAGATAATGCTTTCACCGCTTGAGTGAGTACAGCTGTTTCGGTCGGGCAATTAAGTGAATGACGCGAAAATGTGCCAATCGAAAGTGCTAGGAGCAAAGGCTTACGTGCAAATTAGACTGCAACAATAATAATAATAAGTTTCACTCGCGGCTGTTTGTTTAATGTGGCAACGCGTCTAACTAAAATACAGAATTATGTGAGGTTAAAAATACAAAATAAGCAGAGAATTGAAGATGGGCTTACCTAATAAAATGTCAGGAAGCAATAGTTCTTACCAGCATAGCTGGATAACCCCATAGTATTCCCACCCTTTTCCCTGCAAGATACAGCTACAATACCCCCATCTCACAAATGTTCCTTGCCCTCAGATAGGAATATGGTAAAGAAATCAACTTACAGCATGAGTTTCATATCCCATGTGCAATTCTGGGTATGGGTGCTCTTTAGTTGGTCTGCCATCAGGGAAGTGTATCCCACAGACCTTGAATAGTAAATAACATAGATAGATAGATAGATAGATAGATAGATACTTTAAGGATCCCCAAAGGAGAATTTCGGGTCTTAGTACACACACACACGATCACACACACACACACACTAGTAGAAACACACACACAGCTGCTATATGCCATACACCTTAAACATGAACATGACAAATAAAAATAATAAGCAGGCATGCCTAGTTGGACAGTAACACATATTGAATACAACAGTACACAACAATAGGCTACTATCTAACAGTACTGTCCATATTTGACACAAATAACAGTGTTTCGTGTCACTGACAAGACAGACTAGCTTTCCAACAAAGTACTGTCCATATTTGACACAAATAACAGTGTTTCGTGTCACTGACAAGACAGACTAGCTTTCCAACAACATCTGAGCCAAGTTAAAGTTAGCAGCTAACAGACAGCTAGCTAGCAAGCTGACGTTGACCAGCTAGGTAGGTGGGTTACCCACATTGACATTGTCACAATTTGAAAGGGAAATGGGATTCAATACAAGCCAAAACTTCCCCTGCTGTTGTTATTAGGAACCCATCCCTGCCTGTTGATATTTTTCATCCACTTCTGGCGAATGTCCGCATCTTGTGCTCGCCCAGGAAATCTGTGTAAACCGTATGACACCAGACAGGGACAGTCAACCCGGGGTATTTTATGTAGCTCACAATGTTTTCTCTTCCAAATTGAAATTTTACTGCCGCCATTGAAACAATTTATAACGGAACATGTTTTCCCACTCGACATTATAAAAGTTGTAACGTTAGTGACAGTCGTAAATCGCGGGCTGTTAATTCCAGTGGATGCAACCAAACCAATAGGAGGCACTGGCGCAACGCTACCCAGCAACAGCTCAGTTATGGCGCCCGCTTACTTCTGGTAGTTTCGCCGGATTTGTCTATAAGGACATTCCGCCGCATCTGACGTCACACACGCCCGTACTCGGAAAAAACTTTCCGAAACTTGTGACAAACCGGAAGGAGTATTTTTGGCACAGAACTACTCCATCAAACGTACAACTTAATTTTTTTTAACTTTGTCCATGTTTAGCATGGGCATCCAACTCTTTAACAGTGTAAAAAACTCAGTATGCATGAAATAGCATTTCCCCCCCCCTTTAAATGGCCCATTTTACCTGAAATCACCCTATTATAAATAGAGATCTCAAAACTTGCCAAACAATTTTCACATTTTCTCATTTTTAATGTCATTTTGTGACAAAATGTGGTGAGTTGATTTTACAGTACACATCATTAAAGCAGTCGCCAGTAATCTTATATTTGCTGTGATAAAAATAAGCGCTGTTGAAGAGACGACAGCAACGATTTGCTGCCCGTGAGTCACTGTACATCTGACAGGTTTTGTTTGATTACAGTGTAGCTTTTTACTTTATTTATTTTTTTCTGATTGTGCCATGCTTCACCACAGCAAAAGTGATCAGAAACTCTTCCAACACTTCCCAGGAAGGGTTCGGGTTCGGGTTATGTGATTTCCCAGGAAGAGACGGACTGATATCTCTCCTCTCTGTCATACTGACTCTCTTCTCAGTGCTTCTGAACACACAGCAGATCTCAGTGTTTCTCACGATTCATGTTTGAAAGCATCATTTGGGAAGTGAAAGTAAAGTCTAAAAGGCTGGAGCTCAAACTGTGATAAAGTTGAACTATGTGATGTTTCTTGAATGTCTTACCATCAAAAATGAGAAAATTGAAATAAAAAAAATAAAATAAAATGAGCAATTTGTCTAAATCAGAGTCTAGGGAAGATATTATACGGATGTAAAACACGTCAGATCTCAAAGGTACTGGAGCCATACTTAAGCGATGTTGGAAGTATTAACTGAATGAATTTCCATATTTTTCCATGTTTTTGCCTTTTTGTGTCTGTGGAAATAACTGTGCAACACTTAATCAGACTGGACCCTTGAACAAACAAGAGCTGCATGCTTTAACCAGACACACAGGCGACCCCTGTGTTTAAGGGTTATCACTAATAACAGAGAGGAGCTATATTACAGAGATAGTATAGTAGGTAAGATAAGCTCTCAGAGTACATGTAACGTTAGGTGCTTAAAGAAGGAGGTCTAGGAGTTTAGGAGGTCATCACTGCAGCCTGTAGCGCGATGAGATACGGCTAAGTGTTGACTTCCTAACAGCCGTGTTACGTGCACTGTAATACACAGGTCATGTAATATAAGTGTTCACTGTTTAAAGTGTAAGTTGCAGGTTCAATTTTTCACGAAGATAATGCAATGTGTTTATTAAACATAAAGATAAGAACCGCCCACCATTGTTTTTTATACCAAAATACTGATATAATATGAAAAGTTGGCACTTTTAACAGTGGTTTTAACCGCTCCCGCTCCCTTCCACTAGATGGGGCGTGACGTCATAAGAGGAACTCACTAGTAGAGTTACCGTACGCAGGAGGTGTGGACTCGAGTCATGTGACTTGGACTCGAGTCAGACTCGAGTCATGAATTTGATGACTTCAGACTCGACTCGACAAAATGTACAAAGACTTGCAACTCGACTTGGACTTTAACATCAATGACTCGTGACTTCACTTGGACTTGCGCCTTTTGACTCGAGAAGACTTGCTACTTCCCATGAAAACTGGGGAAAAAAATGTCCACACGGCCGCGCCGCTCTCAGTTTATCTGCATCTGTGAAAAAAAATGTGCACCACCTGTATGCATGCAGAGAGCGCGCGCGCTGCCTGCACGACATCCAATCACTGTAGTCCCACGTTGTTTTGATTCGACAGCATCTAACGCCCGTTCCACACATAGGCTACTCCGTTTGCGGTGCGTATTTTTTTCCGTACCCATGTTAACAGGTTAGAGCTTTCACACTGCACGCGGTTGCAGTCCGTCGATCCGTTCCAGGTGCGGTGCTTATACAGCAGTGCAGAGATCGTTTCCGCACCGAGTCTATTTCTGCTGTGCTGCACGCGCTGAATTAAAGTGACAGCGCATGTTTCGTGGTCAAAATGAACACAGATTGACCTAAAAATGTAGTAATTTCACCATAAATGCGATTAATTAAATAAAATGTAGTAATCTCACCATAAATGTATTTAATTAAATACTATTTTCACTTTAAGACCAGGGTAAAGCAAGGAAAACAATTTACCTCAACAAGGCGACATAATGAACGACACTCGTCTCATTCGTGGAGGTGGAAAAACATGTTCCTTGTGACATGCGAGATTTATTGTATTAATTTAAATATAAAAGAAAAGGCATGAGAGTCGGCTATTTTTTATAGGCCTAAGTAGCCTACATGGTTAAATATTTGACCACTTGCTTTAGGAACTTAATATAGCCTAAGTAGAAGTAATGCACTGAATAATTAGGCCTACGTTGTTTAAATTGTGTTTAAACGTGCATACGTCTATTAAAGAGTGTATAGGCCTATGTGTACAAAGAGAATCGCAATGCTGAGACGTTAAGACCGGGGTAAATCAAGGGAAAATACATATTTCAACAAGGCAACATAATGAACACTCGTCTCATTCGTGGAGGTGGAAAAACAAGTTCTTTGTGACATGCGAGATTTATTGTATAAAGATTTAAGTTATGCAAAAGAAAGAGTATGAGTCTGCTGTTTTTGTCAATTTTAAGTTTTAATTTAAAATGTAGGCTATGCGATTTTAATATTTAGGCCTACATGGTTAAATATTTTACCACTTGCTTGAGCAACTTAATATATAATTATATAAGAGTAATGCATTAAATAATACGTTGTTTAAATTGTATTTAAACGTGAATACGTCTATTAAAGAGTGTATACGTGTGTACAAAGAGAATCGCAATGCTCATAAAAAAACTTTTTTTAAATAAAAGTTGCTAATAACTTCTGGATTTGAAATACAAATAGTGAGTATGTATTTGTGGTACAGCCGCGGATCACGCACTGCAAACGCAGGATATGTGAAAGCACTATTGTGCGTGCTGGTCTTGCACCACATACGCACTGCACACGGAGTATGTGTGAAACGGCGTAAGCAGGCACATTGCAAGACAACCAATGAAGCGCATCAAACAACAACGCGCCAGTTGGCAAAATGATACCGAAGGTAGTTTCGTTTGGCTATAAAAATTACGAGGTAGTCGACAAAAAACGAGTTGCAATTTGAAGTTGCATGAAGTTGCACAAAGAAAGGTCAGTTTTGAACGAATGCTAAGCACCTTATCGGATGTAGCCTACCGTAAAACTTCAAATAATAGCCGATTCCCCAATAGACGCCTGTCTCTTTTAAACTGAGACAGTTTAAAACTCTCTCTCTCTCTCTCTCTCTCTCTCTCTCTCTCTCTCTCTCTCTCTCTCTCTCTCTCTCATACACACCAGTCATGGAGGCATTCCAATTATATTATCAGGTTGGTCCAGTTTTTCAGAAGTGAGAATTTTGAGGAGTGAGGATTTTATTGATGACATGTTTAAAAAGGTTTAGGCTAAAACGACCCACATGTCTATTTGAAAGTTAAACTGTTTTGCAATATGAGGTCAATACAATACAGGACTGAAGCTGCATGCTGTGCATTGTTGTAGTGCAATATGCTGTTGAAATACAAGCATTTTTTGTGAAAATTAAATTTTCTGTTTTTTACTGTATTTGATTAATGTCATTGTATAAAAAGAGGTTTAAATAAATACAAATCTTACAGACATACATGATTTGTATAAATTTTATTTCTGTGGTAAGAGGACTTGAAATGACTCGAAGCTAAAATGGTAGGACTTTGGACTCGACTTGAGACTTGTTGGCTTTGACTTTTGACTCGACTCGGGACTTGCCTCATCTTTGACTCGACTTGACTCGGGACTCGAGGGCAAAGACTTGAAACTTACTTGTGACTTGCATAACAATGACTTTGTCCCACCTCTGCCGTACGCTAGCAGCTATATTCGCCTTACATAACTACAGAAAAGTTGGTTGTATGTTTTATTTGATAAAAAAAATTATGGATAAAATAACTCAATTGTAAACATACTCGTGTTTGCTGACTTCAAGGGGACCGTGATCCTGCCTGAAATGAGAATAAGCTATTCGCAAAACAAACGGGTTCAGGCACGTCAGATCAGCCGGTCGCAGGTCGAGCTGTTCCACTAAACTCCAGAACGCGTTCACCTCACGGCAGCACACACTCTCCACTGCTGATAGCCCACACAAACACAGTGATGGGGACATCAATCTCTCTTTTTCTTTTCTGACAATAAACATCGCTAATTAAATTGTGAGAAATTGATAACGCGTGGATTGAGGAAGGGTATTACATGACGTTTGAGGCGTCGATGAGACTAGCGATTGGTGCCTGTGCAGTGTGTGCATCTCTAACGTTGCAGCTCTGATTTGGACTGACTTACTGTAAGTAAATAATGTCTTCAGTTCAGTCGTTGTGCCTCCTTGCTATTCTACATGACGGCAATATTTTGAAAAGACTTGCTTGTTCCGTTATATTATCCGGGTTAAGTTTGCTCCAGGCTAGACTAGCTCTAACGTAGCTAACGTTACTCACCGGGACACCTGGCTAACCCTCCACTAATTCTCCTCACACCAAGCATTAATAACTCTTTGAGTGCCATGGCTGCCCTCTCTCACGCCTGACTGGTCAAAAATTGTAGGGCTGTGGTCCATAAAGAATTTGATGGTTTCCCACATCCTCAGTCGTTCTCCAAATAGCCATAATACAGTAGGAATCTAGCAGAGTATGGGTTGCGAGTTCCTCTTGTGACGTCATCACCCAGTAACTGAAAAAAACATGCTACCTTCGAAGAAACCCCAATAAATGTTATTTTAACGCATTTTAAGACAGAAATAATTAAATATATACATATAGAGCACTTTAATTTACACATTAATTGGCTGTGGTGGTTAACCTGCAACTTACACTTTAAGTATTGAAGTCATATTTCATTTATCACTAATAAAAGATATAATTTTGTCTAAGTAATATTAATGGAGTAATTTGACTTACAGGGACCGCTGATGACGCACCTACTAGAACGCCTCATGTCACCATGTGCCAAATGATATTTTGGAGACCCTCATTGTCAAAGTCCACTGTCCTTAGTCCATATTGACACGAATCACAAGCTCATAAGGTATTGTCTTATATTTTACCTACGAAAGTGTAATGTTATGCAATATTACGTTTAACATGGTTTTACTTTGAAGGTACAACATCATCATACTTGGTGGGATAGATGGGTTCTCACGAAAGGTAAACACATTTATTTCCAACCCAGTGGACTCTATCTATCAATCAATAATATTACTTATCTATCTATAATCTGACTATCTATCTGTGTTTGAATGTATTTAATGTATTACATTCATTCTTTTTTGGTATAGATCATGTACCTGGAACCAGGAATGAACAACTGTTCAAGCACTGCCTTATCATTCTTTCTCCAGTCTGTGCAAAAACACGGCTGGCCTTCAAGGTAGGAGAAAATTGTTTTTCTTTTCCTCACTTCCTTGCGTTTAGTTAAACCCTCATCCGTCCCTCAGGTCATTTAGACCCAAAACTGATTTTCCAGTGTATCGTACCGGTCCAAGATTTCTTTACTTTTGTCATACTTGCACCAGGAATACACACACACACACACACACACACACACACACACACACACACACACACACAAAACTGAGTGGATTTGAGGAGTTTAAATGGGTGCAATAAAAAAAGTAAC
Organism: Squalius cephalus; assembly: GCF_949319135.1. Classification (NCBI taxonomy): domain Eukaryota; kingdom Metazoa; phylum Chordata; class Actinopteri; order Cypriniformes; family Leuciscidae; genus Squalius; species Squalius cephalus. The sequence continues at coordinate 1,912,386 of NC_137122.1, forward strand.
AAAAGGGTCCCTCGGGGGTCATTTTGACCCACATACAGTAGGAATGGAATTTACGAGAAAACTGCAAATTTTTTTTTTTTTTTTTTTTTTTGATACACAAAATCTGAGACAATAAAGATTTATACCCAAATGAAGGGCTGAGACTACAGAATATCCCCAATGCAGAAAACACACACACACATGATACACACACTCCAATAGAACATATTATAATGTTTCATGTTTCTGCTGGGATATGTTATTTTTCCTTTTCTTTTTTGACTTAACAGTTACATTTGAGAGACTGAGTTTATATCATAGTTATATTTTTTTAAATATATTTATATTTATGAAATTGTATGAATGTACACACGTTTAGGTTCTAGTTCAGCTAGATTTTTATTTTTATTTTATTTTCCTTTACAAAATATGGATTTTTTAATGTAAAAAAAAAAAAAGTATATATATTTGAATCCATAAACGGCCAAATTGAAGCCTCAAGATTCTCATTTCTTATTATGGATTTTCATGTTTCACTTGTTTTGCTCAGTTAAAAATCTTCATTGGATCCTATAGGCCCCTCTAGTGGCTGTAACCATAAAATGCAATTTTGACATTTTCCCCACCAGATGGCATCAGAGACACTCAGTGACTCAATTCCAAGGCCATCTGTTGGTTGGATCTGTTGATAAAAGGTAAATATAATAGAAATCACCCAAAAATAATAGAAATACCTACATAAATATTTAGAAATAAATTATAAAAATGGAATCTAAGATTTCTGGACCCTATAAATTCATGGGTACGGCAAAACCAGTGCAAAATTCAAGACATTCACTAAATAAATCACAACAAACATGAATGTAGTTTAGACAGTTCATTTTAATGTGGAGAGTAAAATGTTTAGAAAAAAAACTCCCACAAAAGTCATTAAATTTAATCACTGAAATACATTTTTAATCATCTTAATTTATCATAAAATCACATAATTTCATGATTTTCAAGAATCCTTAAAAATCACACCATTTAGCATAGATTTTCTTCCCAGTCTTACAGGACAGGTAGCTACATATTTCAAATTAGCCAGAAGGGGCGGGGCATCTGCCTATAAAAGATGCTCATTTCGCCACAGGATTTAGGTTTAAATCAACTGAAGCCACTGTAGGATTACAAATGTATTAAATGTTTAATTTAGGTTACTGAATTTAGCATTTGAGGCATAGATAATGATATTCAAAGAAGATTAAATCAAGCAACCCAGGTGTCTGACATTAACCTTTTTATCTGTATGCACCTCCTGAACAGTGTCATGGTCCCAAGTTAAGCTATGATCATGTGAAGGTATGGGTGATACTGTCAGGCTGATGGGATAATTTGAATGATAGTGTTATGCTGATTGGGCCTGTTTCTCTTGATTGGGCAGAATTGTTGAGCAAGCCAGATAACTTGCCTAACCGGTTTTCGCTTGATAGAATCAAATCACTGAAAGATTCATCCCTACATTTGCATGCTTTGTTTGGATTTGTCTCCACCTCCAAAAGTCCCTCCTCCTTGTAAATGTATAAAAACTATACTGTATAGAACTCAGTTAGACTGTTGGACGAACTGCAGCAACGCTCAATAAAGAATAACTTCTGCTTGAACGATATCCCAACGTCTCCTGGTCTTGCTTCGATGAAGGAATAAAGTTTCCTACACCACGAATGCCGAGTCGTGTGCGATACTCGTTCCCTTATCTAAGGGAACCGAGGTTACATTAGTAAGGGACTGTTCGTTATTTATTTAAGGGGCCACCGAAGGAGTTTTGAGATCTGTTGTCAAAAAAGACATGACCCTCCCTTCGCCAGCAATACATTTTTCTATGACCCTACAAAATGATTGTGAAAAAAGGCATGACCCTCCCCGATAATTTATTGATTAGCCTACTTCTGTACTGGTTTGCGCGTGGCAAAGATGTTCAGATAGCCATTGTTTGTTTGTTTTTTAAACCATAAACTCTTGCTTTCTCATCTTACTAGGGCTGTAACGATAGACCAAACCTACGATTCGGTTCGTATCACGATTTTTGATTTTAGATTTGAAAAAAAATCATGTTTTCGGTGCTGATGCGGTGTGACTCGTTCAACATGTGGGTGGCGCTGCGAATAAAGCATCTAAAAGCTGTCACAAAGAACCGGCAAAAGTAATGATTATTAATATGTCAAATATAGCAAGGAGACATTTTAATTGTTTATTAATAAACAAGTGTTTTCTGTGTCTACTGCAAAGATGAAGTTGACGATGCGTCGCGATCTTCTCAGAACGCGCCAGAGAGAAATGCACATTTCATAAGCAGAAAGCAGTCTGTTTTCTTTAGTTTTGAATTGTTCTGTGTAAAAGTAGACATTTCAAGCTTTCTATACATTTCTCAGGTATGTGAGGCAAGTAGCCTAGCATAGCCTACCTTACGCTGAGTTTCGGTTCATTTATGAGACAAGAGTCCAGTTCACTCACCCGCGCCTCCGTGTCATGATTATCTATTTTCTACTATATTTAGACTACTTCTTATTTATTAAATCCAGATGAAACATTGATTAAAATTCATATACAATTAATAAAAAAACGAAATTCACTTTAAATAAAGGCTTTGTGCTTTCTGTTTGAGGTCTCTGTGAAATTTTTAAAGTCGCTTCAGAGCAGTCATGCCCGTAATGGAGAACTGTCACGTCCGTAACATTATTATTTATTTTTTTTCACATAAATGCGAACAAAATAAAATAAAAATAATATAATATTTTATGTTCTGTGGAGGCCTTATGTCTTTATTCATCCGGTGGGTATATATCTTTGGTTTGCACAGTGTAATTTATAGAATTACTAAAAAATATTTTGCCACATGTGTATTTCACTCATATTAAATATAAAACGCATGTGTAGTAGACTGATATTTTTCTAATGTCTTGACTCCTTTCAGACGTTTCAAAATATTGGTATTAAATGCATTTTCTGAGAATTTTTATTTTAAGTTTTGACTGAAAATGTCACGTCCATAACACTGGAAGCGCCCAATTTTAACGAATTTATCCTCAACTAGTTTTTGTGGTGTAGGTCTATGTATTTTATGTTAACTTAAATAATACTAATAGTAATTTAAAGATGTGGTAGCCATCTTACACATCGTGGAAACAAAATAAGAATGGAGATTAAAATATGGTAGTATCGCGCTACAGCACACATTCTATCAGCTGCAGATCTGGCGCCTCAGTCCTAATACTGTAAAACTCGACGTACGTTCACATCACATGTTAACCCTCTGGGGACCAAGCTGTTTTTGGGGTCCTTGAGATGTTCTGACATGCCTTGATATTTGTGCTTTTTTCAGTTATTTATAAACATGTTAATGGCAAAGGTGTAAATTCACTCTATATAGCACAAACAGGGCTACCATAATATGCGAGCAACGTGCATGTAGATGTTTGTATTTTTAAGAGAATAATGTTTATGCGTGGTTATTGGAAAAAAATAAAATGAAAGTTGCTGATTTAAGAACACAAAACACATAATAAATATGTGTCCACAAGACTTTTGACTAATTGATGTTGTCCCTTTGAGTTCTAGCTTCAAAATTATATGAAAATCATCCTGCCTGATTGTTCACATGAAACACTACATTGATTTAAACATTGTAAAACAGTTTTTTTGTCAGAAGAGGTTTATGCGTGGGAGTGGTAATGGGTCATCAATATTAATGAGATTCAGACCAGAGGTGTGACATAGACGCTCCCCCAAGTGTTAATGGGCCATCAGTGAGGCAGCCTGAACAAAGAATGAGGAGATTCAAATGTTTTGTTTTTCAATCTGTTTTATTGTAATTTTGTAAAAACAAAAGTAAAGGCAGGTATCTCACAGTAAATGCTTATGCCCCGTTGATGCGGGCTCTAAGCAAATCAAATGTGACCATATATTACATATATGTGACCTTTTATATTAACATTACCAATCAACAATTGTTATATTGTGCATGCATAACAACACATTTGTTGCAAAGCCACACAGGCACATATAGGCTACATTTGTATCATCACTAAGTATATAAACAAAATGTAACTAACATCTGTAAAATAGTAGGTAAATATGTACTTACTCTTTTTGATTTTTGTTGCTGCGTGTCCTCGTTGCAGTGGAAGGCGAGAGTGAACAAGCTACATTCCTTTTAAAAAAAGTTACAAAACATATGTAACATCAACCAATCTCCAAAAATAAATAATAAAGTCATACAGGCTCATATTATTAACACTAAGTATAAACAAAATTGAACTAACACCTGTAAAATAGTGGGTAAATATGTACTTACTCTTTCTGATTTCTGACTGTGTTGCTAAGCGCACTCCGAGTTGCAGGCGGAGGTAGTGATGAAGCTACATTCCTTTTAAAAAAGTTGAAGAATATTATTACATAAATATAACTATAGTAGCATTAGTCTATAATTAATTACTGATGTAAATAATTTTAGACGCGTGCAATAAGCCTATATGCGTGTCAATGGGCCATTACCGGAGAGGCACACCGCAAACATTAGCCTAACACATTTGTGCACTTCATTAACTGGGTATATTTACACATTTCAGCACATTTACACACATTTACAACTGATATTTGCGAGCATGCATCGTTAATGATAATAAGGCAGCATTTATATAGTCAAAATATAATCTAAACACCTACTTTCTAAAATAATTTCTAAATTCTATCTTTCATACATAATGATCTAAACATATCATTTAGGCTACACATACAAATACAAATTTCCTAACCAAGGGGTGTAGCATATGTACACAAAAAAACAAAACAAAACATTTTTAAAATTGAAATGGTACGAGATATTAAATTCATGGTATAGATATGCACTTTCATTAGATCGTGTTGAATATAGGTAGATATAAAATGTCAGTACTCTGGATGGCAAGTCCACCCAGTATAATATGTAAGCTCATGTTTTGAATAGCTTGTCAATTAATGCAAGTAAGAATAAATACTTACTCATCCGAAATTCTATCCACGGCTGGATCAAGTCGCTCTTCAAAATACAAACGGTCGTCATCAGAGTAGTCGCGCTCCTCTTCTGATGAAAATCTGGACTCTTCGTCGCTAGTATCCAGGACGAACTGAAGGGCTTCCGCACCGGTGTACCGTGTCATCTTCCCAACGCGCAGGTGACGAAATGATGAAACTTGAAGCGTTTAATGCATTTGCTTGGGGGTGTTTACCTGTTTTGCATAGATGGCTTAGCACATTATCTTATGAATAGCGCGCTCCTTGAGTAGGCGTGAACGAATTAAAGTCAATGAGCTCGTAATGAGCTCGACTGGAATCGCTCTCTTTTTATACAGATTACAGAAGCTGATAATATTTGTTTTTTATATAAATGACTTCATTTAACAGATGCGATCTCAAGCTTTATGCCCGTGGGTCTGTTTGCCTGTTTGACTGAATTTTCGCGGAGTTATAGATCATTTTCGAACGCGTTTCAAATGGGAGTTTACTGACAGAGAGAAGGCAGAAATCGCATCATGTTAAAGTTTCTTTATTTGTCAAAAAGCAAAACACTTTATTTTTATTGTGAGTATACAGAAAAAAAATAGAAACTGAACAGGATCGATTGATGTATAACACGAAAATTAAAGATCAAAATTAACAGAGCATTTTGTGTTTATTTTTCATTGCTAAAAAAAAAAACGAGCAAAACGCGCCGGCGCGTTTTTGGTCCCCAGAGGGTTAATGCAGCGGTAGAGTTACACTCACAGGACACTGTGCACTTAACAAAAGTTCATTATTTGCTCGTGCTTTAAAGCTTTGCCGGGTAAACATTTCTTTGGCATTCTGTTCTGACATGATGCACTTTTTCTAAGCGCGAACTGAAGTGCACACTATCAAACAGCGCCAAACTGGATTTTTGTTGGGTCAGACCCATCTGATATCGAAGGGGGGCTGATAACGCGAGATCAACATGGAATAAATGGAAAAAATATAGCACAAACAAGCCACTTTGAAATGTTGCTGTTTTAATGAATATAAAAGTTGGGTGACCCTCCCCCCTAGACTAAAAAAAGTTGGATGACCCTCCCCTCAACAAAGAATAAAAAGACATGACCCTCCCCTATTTTCCTCCGGTGGCCCCTTCCATAAATACCGAATGGTCCCTAACCGAGTCGTTCCCTTTCAAATGGTCAGTCGTATTGCGTAGCTATACGCTATGGGAAACCAATCCAATCACGCCGTGCTATGTTTGAGCAGAACGACATGCTCTATGTCGCAAGTCTGGGATGCTTGTTATAGGGTCCCAAGGCAGAGGGCTAATGTGGCTGCCACATAGGATCCGCCAGCCGCTGCACATTACCAATAGATACTCCACTGGACCATGCCCAGGAGGAGGCCATGCCTCTGGTGGAATGTGCTCTGACGCCTATGGGGCATTGTAGACCGATAGAAGCGTAGGCAAGAGCGATAGCATCCACCAGCCAACGGGATAACCTTTGCTTTGTGACGGGAGGCCCCCGAAGCTTACAAAGAGCTGTTCTAACTGTCTGAACTGGGCGGAACACTCTATATATGTTCTCAGGGCCCGAATCGGGCAGAGTATGTGTAATTGCTGCTCGTCTTGTGCGTGGGAAGATTAGAGAGTGAAATCACTTGTGCTTTGAACGGAGTTGAAAGCACTTTAGGCACATAGCCATGTCTTGGTCTGAGGACGACATTAGAGTACCCTGGTCCAAACTCAAGGCAGGTTACTGATGCTAAGGTTAGCAGTAGCAGCGTCTAAATCGAGAGGGGTTTTGATTCGGCCGATTGTAGCGGCTTGAATGGAGGCCCTTGAGGCTCTGAGGACCGTTGATAGGTCCCAGGAGGGTACTATAGTGGGTTGAGCCTCCTCTCTCCCCTCAGGAAGCGAACAATCATGTCGCATTTCCCTAACGACTGGCTGGCCTCTGGGGCATGGAAGCTGCAGTGGCCGCCGCGTAGACTTTGAGCGTGGATGGGCTACAGCCTGCATCCAGTAGCTCTTGAAGAATGAAAGTACCAGCGGTACTCCACACAATGCAGGGTCTTGGCTCCGGGTTGAGAACCAGCTGGAGAAGACAAACCACTTACAGGCATAGACGTGTCTTGTGGACAGACCTCTAGCCTCACAAATGGTGTTTTGGACTCTCGCTGGGAGGTACTGCAATGCAGCAAAGCCAGCAGAAGTACTGTCAATGTCGAGGCTATGAAGCCTAGCATCCTTTGAAAGGCTCTGAGAGGGCAACAAGCCCCTACTCTGAACGAAGTCAAAAGCCACTGAATGGTCTGAGCGCGCTCGGGTGTCAGCCAAACCTTCATTCGGCAGAGTCTATTACTGCACCCAGGAAGAGATTCTGTGACTGGGGAACAGTGAGCTTTTGGTTATGTTGATTCTGAGTCCTAGGCATTCCAAATGGCTGAGGAGCACAGATCTGAGAGAGTTTAATTCTGCCTCTGACTGGGCCAGAATGAGTCAGTCATCGAGGTAGTTGAGGATGTGCATTCCCTTCTGTCTCGGGGGAAAAACACCACACACATGCACTTCGTAAATGTGTGTGGTTCCAGAGACAGTCCAATGGTATACTGGTGTGCAATCCCTTTCGAATGCAAACCTCAAGAACGGTCTGTGAAGGGGGGCAATCTGGATAAAAAAGTATGCATCTTTCAGATTCACTGAAAAAAAACAAGCCCCTGGGCATGCTAGCGCGAGGATTCGTTTCAAAGTTAGCATCTTGAAAAGCCATTTCGTGAGGGCGTACAGTAGTTCAGATGTCTGAGGTCTGGGATGGGCCTGATGCCGCCATCCTTCTTGGGAATGAGGAAGTAACGGCCATAGAAGCCTGACAGCATTTTAGCCAGTAAGCTCAGTACTTCAGTGCGGAGGATGTGTGCCTCGTTGCTCTTCACTGAAGTATTGGTTGGAAGTATATAAGTGGTGGTTGAGGAGATTCCTCCCTTCCATGTAAAGTGCTTTGAGTACCTAGAAAAGCACTATATAAATGTAACAAATTATTATTATTATTATAGACTATGCCCGCAAAGCAGGGTGGTCTGTGAGCAAATTGGAGCGAGTAACCTCATGTCATCATGTCCAGAACCCATTTTTACACACCGGGGATATATTTCCAAGCCTCGGCCCGGGTGGCTAAGGGCTGAATTCGTTCAGACGGCAGCTCACCACGCTGGGTCGGGGACTGGGGTTCATTGAAGTAGAGTTTGGCCGGGCGGAGGCGTGGCTTACGGCTTTGCTTCGGGGCCTGGGTCGCTGCTGAGGTGCAGAATGCAAGAGGAGCGAGGCGAGACTTGCGCTTTGCCATGAGTGTTCATCCTCAGCCACTCTCGTAGTAAGGAACCAGGAACACACGCAGGCATGTCACATCAAAAGTTAGGGCATCAAAAAAAGGAAAGGAAAGAGAAGACAGAGAACGCCGAAGTCGACAGTATGTCACACAGTTTTTCAAAAAGAAAGGTATCTTGCCCTATTCCTGTATTCCAAAACTTACTTATTTTTGTTGCTACATGACCTGCTTTTATCTAGCTAGCTTAGTAAAATAATTACTGAATTATGATTTACATCCAACAATAATAACATCTCTGGGTTATCATGTCTCTACACCTGTAACAAATAGCTACACAGATTCAGCGGCTGCTGCACACCCACGTCCTCCTTCTCCCCCCGTGCGAAATTCGCGTCCAATATTTTAGCACGTTAAAAAATAAATACAACCTCACGTTATGTCAATCACACTTGTACACTGCCTCCGAAACTTTCGTCCGTCAAAAAAAAAAAATCGGATCGGGTTCGATTTACTGCGTTTTTCGCATCCGTAACAAGGGTTTGAATGGTGTTTTGACAGTTTAGAGCCACAGAATGACGGATACGAAAAAACGCATGGGAAAATTTCGGATTCAGTGTGCACGGACCTTCAGCCGAACAAGGTGAGCCTGCCCTGAGCGCGAAACTTCACGAAGATTGAAGCCTCTCAACACGTCTTATCTACTGTGTTCGCCACATGATGATAACTTAATACAAAATACAAAAAGTAATCTATAGCTTCAAAAATCACAAAATCAGTTTGCCGTGTGTGTGTCGTGTTCTGTGAAGTGACAGTGCTGCTGCTACGATCGATTATGTCAAACTTGACGTTCTAATATGAATAAAATGCCCCAGAAAAAAATTATATAAAAAACCGAATAAAACATCTGTAGTAGCCTAACCATTGGCTATAAGGAGTTTACAAAATAGATATTTTAATATTTTATATTATGAAAACTAAATAGGCCAATAGAAATAATATGGTTATTACGTGTGTGTTTGACTTATAAGTCAAATTTGTATAATACAATTTTATTTATTTTTCTTGTTTTTGTAGGCTTTGTACTCCTCTTTAGACATTTTAACTACGCAATGTACTAAGTATCTTTTTTAAAGATATGGGGCAGTCATGGCCTAGTGGTTAGGGAGTTGGACTGGTAACCCAAAGGTTGCTGGTTCGATTCCAGAACTGGTGGGAAATGACTGAGGTGCCCTTGAGCAAGGCACCTAACCCCTAATCGCTCCCCGGGCGCCACACAAAGGCTGCCCGCTGCTCTGGGTGTGTATCCACGTTTGCAGTGTGTGTGTGTTAACTACTCACTACTCTGCTCCTAATGTGTGTGCATTAACTTGGATGGGTTAAATGCAGAGGTCAAATTCCAAGTATGGGTTACCATACTTGGCCGTCACGTGTCACTTTCACTTTCACTTTCACTTTAAAGTATACAGGTCATGTTTATTGGGTTAAATTTTATCTGTAAAAAATGTAGGGGGCCCAGAAATTTTGGTTTCCATAGGGCCCAGAATTTCTGGCGGCACCCCTGCTTCATTGAATGTGGCTTGTGGAGGCGGGCCCGGCAAGCCACACAACTATATGATCTGAGTCTTGAGCTGACAGGGGATTCCCTTGCTGCAGTGAACTCATTTAGTCCTGCTCACTCAGCCCTACGGCTCCATTATTTCTTTGTCTCATGCTTGAGAAAAAGAGAACAGCGGAGAACGAGGGGAGGAGTCGCAGCAAGCCAACACCGCCTGATCAACTTTTCTCTTGTCTGGTTGTTACAATCCAGTTATGCTTAAAACAGGGAAGTCTTTCCTTTGAGTTTTCCACGTACAGTCGACACCGTTGTCAAAACGATCCCCATTCACACGGATCCACGAAAATGACTAAAAACACTGTATTCTGCTGCCAGGCCATCAGATGGCAATGAAACACTATACTGTCAGTCACAGAAGCCCTACGGATCGCAAAAGCTGCTTCCAAATCTTCAGTCCTCATTCTCCTGGATCTGTCTGCTGCCTTCGACACTGTGAATCATCAGATCCTTATGTCCAGCCTCTCATCACTGGGCATCACAGGAACTCCTCTCCACTGGTTTGAATCCTATCTCACAGGTAGGTCCTTCAAGGTCGCATGGAGAGGCGACGTATCTGCACTGGCTACCTCTCGCTGCTCGCATCAAGTTCAAGGCATTGACGCTTGCTTACAGATCTGTCACAGGCTCAGCTCCCTCCTACTTTCACTCACTCCTACGAGTCTACATCCCTACCAGACGCCTACAATCGGTCAACGAGCGACGCCTCGTGGTTCCATCACAGAAAGCCACAAAATCACTTTCCAGAACATTCTCATTCACAGTTCCATGCTGGTGGAACACTCTCCCCACCCTCATCCGGAATGCAGAATCCCTGACAACATTCAAAAGACAGCTGAAAACCCATCTCTTCCGTGAGCACTTAACCTCATAAAAAAAAAAAAAATTCCTTTCCCTTTGAAACATCACTTATCAGGCTAATGCTACTCTGAATAATGCCTGAACTCCGTATTTTGAGCACTCCTTGCGTTGTTGTTGTTTTTGCCTCTTCATGATGACTCGCTTAATTTAGTCCTAATTTGTAAGTCGCTTTGGATAAAAGCGTCTGCTAAATGACTAAATGTAAATGTAAATGTAATGTAAATGTGTAAATGCACGACCTCATTGTCTTCAGAGATTCACATTTTGATTGTTTACGAGGAGATTGTTTTCAAACGTTTGCGTTATCAGGCCCCAAAACACCATTGTCGGGAAAATGAACGAAAAAAGTGTAACATGGAAAACGGTGTTGTGTAAACAGCCCCTAAGAGAATTAAAATAACACTGAAGCAGTGTTAAAGTTATAATTAAGATATAATTAAATTATAGTTCATTATTAACTGATTAATTGAGTGATATTTGACAATAATTGAAGACACCTGATGTTAACAAGCAGAATCACTGAAGGAGAAAATCACACCGTTATGGTGATCAGTGTTTGCTTTAGTTGAGCTCTTGACTCTTTAATGTACCCTTATTTTAACACTTTTGAGTGTGGTCTGAAATAAATTCCCACGAGAGTTAATTTAACACTGGAGTTTTTGCTGTGTATATATAGATGATGTGACGCATCTGTCAATGCAACACTTCTGGAGGTTGTGAATTTGTGGTTTCACAAGCACAAACTTAGTAGCCTAATAAAAGCTTCATGGTACACACACATATAGCAAGCGATCTTGGCCCGAATGTGGCCTCACGCAGGCCTGACGTCAGCACTGGCATGAATCCTGTCAGACAGTTATGGCCCATATGTGGCCCTTGTCTTTAATCCAGATCTAGGCCACTCCAGGACAGTCATTCTTTGCAGCATGAGGACCGAGGGAAAAGGGGCTGGAGGCTGGAGCTGGGCAAGAAAAACATTGATATGTGGGAAGGTGTAATGAAGCAATGAAACTGCCATGAGGTTTTGTGAACAGAGTTTGCTGCTGTCTCTCTCTCTCTCTCTCTCTCTCTCTCTCTCTCTCTCTCTCTCTCTCTCTCTCTCACACGCACACACACACACACATTGCGCATGTTATTATATGCTATTTTAAGGGCGAATGCTTGGCCATTATCAATGTAGCGTGTGCACAACGCCCATACACTTTCTCTCATCTACACAGAAGCAGCCGTTTTCATTTTCGCAAATCATATTACGATAGATGGAAAATTCGCCGTTATAATAGCAATCCGCAATGGATCAAGCGCGCCTGCTCTTAAAGGGAATGTGAGATGACACTCTGATTGGTTTATTTCACGTTACGCCCAATTCACACCTATGAGTAATGAAGCGACTTCAGACCAACACATTTTAGATTTGCATCGGGGACCGAGACCCGCCCACAAAGTTACTTGCGTTTCGCGCTTGATACTTGCATTTCGGACCGTTAAAATAGTGCCCAATGTGTTGGTGGTGTGATGCAAAAAGATCGTGTAAATAAAAAATTAAAAAATAGACGCTTCCTCTCTTCGCTGAACCGCCCCGGGAGCGCAAGTTCATTCCCTAATTTACCAACGTGCGTCTGTGGAGTGAAAAGTCCGCTGTGCGCGTGTGACACATGCGTCACTGTACAAAGTCAATAGCGCTGGGTGCAAGATAGGGCCTCTGATTCATAAGTTAAAAACCACCTCAAGCGAGCGTGAAAACTTTTTTGCAAATTAAGGGATTTTTATTCGAAATTTGACATTTCCATCACTCATTTCACAGAGTCAACACAGTTTTACACCAGAGATCTTTCTGACCGCTTCTTCAGCTGTGTCATAGAGTCAGGACTAAACACTCGGTTGGTCAGATGAGAGGAAGTTAATAACCACAGGAGGAGCTGATGATGTTTAAAGGAGGAGCTGTAACTATATATAATGAAGAGAAAGAGCTGTAACTATATATAATGAAGAGGAAGACTGACACAAACAGAAAATGGCTGATAAGTGTGATCTGTGTGTGCTGGGACTGATCATTCTCTCTTCACTTCTCACAGGTAAAGAAATCTGTATTTTCTCTAAAGACATTTAGTGGAATTAGTCTGGAAAGAGTTCATTTGAACATGCTCAGTTTATTCTTGCACACATTCACGTTGTGATCTCAGAGTTGTGTATTGATACACACAGATCATACTGTATTATTCCCAGTGGTGGACAGTAACGAAGTAAATGTAATTCGTTACTGTACTTAAGTAGCTCTTTTGTGTATCTGTACTTTCCTTAAGTATTTCAATTTGGGGAGACTTTTACTTTAACTCCACTACATTTCAAAGTCAAATATCTTACTTTTTACTCTACTACATTTTCAAAATCAGTCGTTCCTTTTTATTTATGAGTGGATAAAAACTTAACTGATCAAACGAGCCACCAATCACAGTACAGCACGCGTTTTGTTTTGAACTTGTTTTGTTTGCCCCTGTTAGCGCACTGGCGGTATCTACTTAGCGCGAACATAAGGTTCAACGTGACATCAGTGCAACAGCATAACATCTTGAGTGCCAATGTCTTAATAAATGATGGAAGAAACTACTGACTCTAACTTATCACAACTCCCATGGCCTTAGTTGTGTCACTGTGGGACCTGAAGTGAAGAGTAGTGTAGGGTTAGAATAAGAATAGCCTGTAAGGGTGGATTTCCTGCAGGGGTTCAGTCTGCAAGACTGCCGAATGACTAAAGAAACGTTGTCAGCAAGATGGTAGAAAACTGCACATTTCTTGTCTATTCCACCCACTGCCACTTATACCAACGACGGAAATAAGCGCAGTTACAAGAGCTTAATATGTGGGAGAGCGTTGCTGTAGAGAGTGATGATCTTGTATTGCAATATGAAGCACTTCAAAGTCAATACCAAATCAAAACTAGTTAGCACATTAGTTGTAATTGAAAAGGTTTAATGACAAAATATGGTTATTGTTACACATAAAATAGTTACGAAATATATGAATGAGATTATAACTTGTACCATTAATCTTACCCAGCATGTAAATGTTTCCTGAGAGATAGAGAGAGAGAGAGAGAGATAGAGAGAGAGAGAGAGAAAGAAAAAGAGAGAGAGAGAGAGTAGGAGACAAAGAAAAGAGGAAGTAGAGAGAGAGAGAGAGAGAGAGAGAGAGGTTTAACAATACCTTTATTTATACATTTTTCTTCACAATTATGAACACTATAACCACTACTATAAATACATTTGCATTCTTACTATTAAAACCTCCTTAAAAAACTCCCTTTAAAATCTTTCAAAAATTTAAAACAAACTGATCCTCATGTAACATACATAACACTTCATTAACACACCATATATCACAAAAACCAAATAAATTATTTGTCAACTTATAATATGCAAATTCAATCTTAAGCCTCCCTGCTATAAGCCGCTTGCACATTTCTTCAGGATCTATAGTTGCCAATTGTAAACCTTTATTTTTCCGTGTTTTCCACACTGCCAGTTTAGCCGTTCCAATCAGGTAATTTAATAAACACATTTTTTTCCTTTTTGAAAATGTATATTTTATTCCTCCAATAAACACTTTATCTGAAAAATCCTCATCAAATTTCCTAAACCAGCTCCCAAGCAATTTAAAAATGCCTTTTAATCTCTCACACTTCAAAAACAAATGCTCCAAATCCTCTTTTTCCCCACAGAATCGACATTCCCCCTTCACAGCTGTATTCAGGTGTGCCACATGTCCGTCTGTTGCTATCGCCCCATAAATAATCCTCCACTGCAGATCCCCCGAACGCTTCTCTACAGGGGGTTATATAGGGCTCTCCACCTGTCTCTTATCAGGAAGTCTGGGCTCAACAAATCTGGCCACTTGGAAACTTTTTGTTTTCTCAAAGAGTCTTGATGGATTGTTTTTACTGTGACGTTATACAGTTCTTTCTTTGACATGCTTTTAAAAGAATAAAACTGAGGATTCTTGAAAGATAAAATGGCATCCACTACTTCATCTTCATCCTCCTTTATTGCTGGAGAAATTACCAGTTCTGGAAACTGCACATTTTTCCCCATGTCCTGGGCATTTCCATGTCTTTGTGCAATAAATGTTCTGTATCCACTTGGTAGCACATTGTAGATTTCTTCCTTTAGCTTTGACACTAGACGTGAAGATCTCAAGCCCGTTGCTTCTTGAAGTTCATCAATCGATTTCCATCCATCTTCACTCAATAAATGATCCAGCTTTACGATTCCATTCCTTAATAAACATTGTCGTATAGTCACAGAAGACAGCAGTCTAGTTTGAATCAGTGGATTAAAAAAAAGTGGCTCCTCTGGTGCCCAAAGTTCCAGATTATCCATACTCCGTTCTGTTTTTATAACAGTTTTCCATGTTTGCAACATAGCTCTATAAAAAACAGTGAGCTCAGACAGGTTAATCTCTTCAAGCTTCATTAAAAAAAATTGCTTATCAAGTCCAAAACCACCAACTGTCCTCATGATCACACTTGCAGTTTTTCCCCAAAGCACATCTTTATCATACAGAAATCTCTGTGCAGCTTGTAGCCTGAAAGCACTGATTCTGTTTCTCACATCCACCAGTCCTTGGCCACCCTCTTGTACTGGTAGGTATAATACTGCAGCACGCAACCAATGTTGTCCATCCCAGAAAAAGTTCACTATTGTCCTTTGTATATTGGAGATCAACTCCTCTGGTGGCTCCATAACAACAGTCCTATGCCACAGAACAGAAGCGGCCAGATTGTTTACTACCAGGACCCTTCCTCGATATGACAATTGTGGTAATAGCCATCGCCACTTCGACAATCGGGCAGACACCTTTTCTATCAAACCCTCCCAGTTTTTCTTTTGAAATTGTTCATTTCCAAAGAAAACACCTAAAATCTTTAGTCCGTCTTTTCTCCATTGCAACCCTCCTGGAAGTTTTGGGAAATTTTCCAACTTGCCAATCATAAATCCTTCACTTTTTGTCCAATTAACCTTAGCAGAGGAGGCTTTTTCATATAATTCAATAGTTTTTGTTAAAATTTCAATGTCTTCTTGTCCTGTAATGAAAACTGTAATGTCATCTGCATAGGCTGATAAAACCACCTTATAATGACCATTAACATGAGGGATTAACGTTCCATTTAAATTCCTCCTCAATCTACATAATAAGGTTTCAATAATTAGGCTATATAATTGTCCAGAAATTGGACAACCTTGTCTTATGCCTCTTGTCACCGGTGTTGGAGCACTTAAACCACCCCCTACTTTCACCATCACATAAACATTAGAATACAACAACTGAATATAAGAAATAAAAACATCACCAAATCCATAACTCTTTAACACTTTAAAAAGATATTCATGATCAACACGATCAAACGCCTTTTCTTGATCTAATGACAGCACTCCTATATCATTCTTATTATTCTGATTAAAATCAATTATATCTCTCACTAAGAAAAGGCTATCTATAATAGATCTCTTAGGAATGCAATATGTTTGATCATTTTTTATCAACAAATCCAGACAGTGCTTTAGTCTATTTGCTAAACACTTCGAAAAAATCTTATAGTCCAGACACAACAGAGATACTGGTCTCCAGTTTTTTAGCAGTCCGAGGTCTCCTTTTTTTGGAAGCAATGACAAAACTGCTCGACGACAACTTATTGGAAGTGAATTATTTGTGATGCATTCTAAAATTACTTCATATAAATCTGGTCCTATTAGGTCCCAGAATTGTTGATAAAATTCCACCGGTAATCCATCAATTCCAGGCGATCTCCCTTTTGATAGTTGCCTCATAGCCTCTGTGAATTCTTGAAATGTGATTAAATCGTCCAATGCTTGCTTTTGTTTTTCTCCAAGCTGAGGTAACTCTTTAAGCAAGTCTTCAGTACAGTCAATGTCACAACTCTCAGCTCTGTATAATTGTCTATAAAAGTCTCCTGCCAGTCTCCTCATCTCTGTAGGATCTGATGTAACGGATCCGTCCGAACGACGGAGATGGCACATCATCTTTTGTTGGACATTTTTTCTTTCAAGGTTAAAAAAGAAAGTACTTGGAGCATCCATTTCTTTTATGGAAGAGTATCTTGATCTTATCAATGCTCCTTTTGCTTGCTCATGTAGGAGAAAGCTCAGGTCTTGTCTTTTCTTATTTAACCCATTACAGTTTACAGCTTCATCATTATTTAAAACTTGTCTTTCAATGAACTCAATATCATTTTGTAAAGCTTTCACTGTTGCTTTCAAAATAGTTGATGAGTGGAAAGCATAGTTTTGACAAAACATTTTTATATTTGTCTTGCCCACATCCCACCATTGGCTTAGGTTTTCAAATGAATTTTTCTTCAATTTCCAAATATCCCAGAACAATTTTAATTTTTCACAAAAAGAGACATCTTGTAATAACTTAATGTTAAAAATCCAGTAATAATTAGATCTGGGTGTCTTATTCAAATTGACATCTAATATAACCATGTGATGGTCTGAAAAACCATTAGGTCTAATAAAAGTATCCATCACCTTATTGTTCCATGTCTTTTTTAAATAAAACCTATCCAATCTCGCTCCACTAATTCTATTATCAACCACTCTTAGCCATGTATACTGCTTTACTCCTTCATTTCTCATTCTCCATACATCTGTTAACTGGAATTCATTGATAACCTTTTTTAATGCATCACTTGACTTATTATGGGGCTCTTCTCCATTTCTATCAACAACAAAGTCTATTGTGCAATTCCAATCACCTCCAAGAATTAGACAAACAGTATCATCATATTTTTCAATCACATTTCGTAATTCCATAAAAAATTCCAGCCTTTCTGGACCATTATTAGGAGCATAAACATTAACAAATACAGATTCTATTCCTTTATACTCAATTTGTGTTAATAGTAATCTTCCTTTAACAATTTCTTCTACCTTTAAAATATTCACACTTTCAGAAAATAAAATAGCTACCCCAGCACTATTTCTTGTGTCATGACTCAAGGCAAAATTTCCTTTCCACTATAATCCCCATTCAACTTCATTATCAGTGTCTGTATGCGTTTCTTGTAAAAAACAAACATTAACTTTTTCTATTCTTAAAAACTCTGAAATCTGTGCTAATTTATTCTTGTCCCTACCTCCATTAATATTTAATGATCCCACTCTCCACACATCCATATAGAGAAATAAGAAATAGACAGAAACTGAAAAGAAAAAGCACAGAGTAAAAAACACCACTTGTGATTTGTTCATTTAAATTTTTTTTTTGAAACATTCACTTTTCTTCTCCTCACTTTCGTTATCATCTTTTTCAGCCGGAATCTTTTCTTTTTATCCAAAACTTCATAGCTCACCGTTTTTTGCAGCCACAACACTGACATTATAAATTTTTCCACATCTGGAAAAAAATTTTCTACCTCTACAACTTTACCAAATGTTGTATCAAGAAAGTCATTAATTTCCTCTAAAGAGTACATGTCTTCTATCACTTGTGACCCAATGTCCGAAAACTCAGAAAGTGCATCTTCGTCTCTCATTTCTGCATCACCAGTGATCTCACTTTTACTACTTCCAACATTATTTTCTCCGCTACTTGCAGCATGTTCCATATCTTCACTCCTTAAATTGTTTACAACCGTTCCTGTTATTTCATTACTCACAATCACACTTTCCTCAATTTGGTTGTCATTTTCTTCATTTAATTCAACAGCTTCCTCAGCTCCCTGAGGCTCTTCCACATCTACAGACTGCACGTTTTCAGGATCATCCACAGGATCAACCTCATCAGTTTGTCTAGCGGCTTCTACCGCAACTTGAACTTGAACTTTATGTGGGCATGCTAAACGCTTATGGCCAACATCTCCACACTCAAAACATTTCATGTTCCCAGTATTTGCGTAAACCATGTACGCTCTTCCTTCATGCCAAACTTTAAACGACACATCTAGCTCTTGTTCGTTTAGGAACATAAAAACCTGCCTTCTAAACGACATTACGTGTTTCAGCGCTTCATTTCTACATCCGAGAGGAACGGTTTTAATCGCGCTAGCTAACTTACCATAACGCAACAGCTCTCGCTCTATCTCATGACTCTGGATGAAAGGCGGCACATTTGAAACGGTGACTTTGATAGTTGGAGCAACCAGCGGCAAAACAGTAATAAAATCTCCACTTACCACTATTCCGCTGCTTATAAGACGATTCACTTGATTCTCTTCTTTCACAAACACAACCACAGCTTTATTCATTCGCGAAGCAGATTAAATGCTTTGATAGCCGATCTCCTCTCCAACTGCAAGTAACACTTCCTCCACATTCACCCCGTTTGCCGTCACACACCTAACTCCATGGCGGAGGGAAACAGGTGGCGTAAGAGACGCCATCCCGCTCCCAAAAAATATCCTCAAAAAACTCTAATCACTACGAAATTAAGTTATATCCGGAAAATGAAACAGAAGTTTTAGAAAGTTAAACCAAAACACACGTTCACCCTCCCCTCGTGAGAACCCTCACACACACCCAAACACTCCCAGCATTTTTTATAACACCTTTATTCTACAAAACCATTACAAAATCATCATTAAATTATCTCATAGTCTCAGCAAAAAACAACCCATCATTTTCAACCCAACACAGCATTTTTTCAACACTCCAAATGTCTTCAAACTTTTCCACATTCTTCATAAATAGATAAAAAACAAAATCATGCCTCACTCTTGCTTTTATAAGCCTTTTAAAACACAAATCAACTACACAATTTGAGTCATGAAGAATCTTGTATCTTCTACTAGCATATAGCCATTTTTGCTTGTCCTAAAATGAAATTTAACCTTTTAACCGTCCTTTCCTCTTCTTTTTTTTACAGTATTCAAAGCCACAAATATACACAGACATTGTAAACTTCTCATTGACCGAGGAAAATAAAGTTTCCAATAAAACAAAAAGAGATTTCAGTCTCTCACAATGCATAAAACAATGAAAAATGGTTTCTCTGTTAATACAAAAAGGGCATTTATCTTGCACATTTGAGTTCAAGATTGAAATGAAAGCATTGACTGCAATAATGCCATGTAATACTCGCCATTGCAGATCTCCAACTTTTTTAGTCAATGGTGGCTTGTAAAACAAACCCCAAGAAGGCTTAAAACCATCCTCAACATTTAAATGGTTTCTCCATGGCGTATCCACCCGTTGTAATTGATCTTTATTCATCATTCTTGATACACACACTTGATATAAACTCTTACCAGCCATTGTATCAAAAACAATATCTCCTGAACTCTTTGAAGTGACTGAAAAATTCTCCATTTCTAAAACAGTCTTAGGTATAACCATGCTTGGAAAGCGATCCATTTCATTTGGGACAGTTCGTGATGATAAAAAAAGTCCAATCCTCTTTACTCCATGTCTCTCTAAATTTTCTCAACAGAAGATAAATTGTCCTTATTGATCTTATGCCCAGTTTCTTTGCAAACGCAAAAGTATTGTCCAGAGTCTTACCAGCCACTTCCACTAGGCTCTTCATTTTCACAACCTTAGCATTTGTTAAAACCTGTTTTAACCAATGTGTTGTATCGACACATATATCCAAACGTGCACCATTAATCAGAGGTTCTTCTAAAAACCATTGTAGAGACTTGTAGGGCAAGGATCTTCTGATTTGCACCACACACCAAGCTTTTCTCACACTTTCATAAAAAGGAGAAATAAACCCAAAATCAATCTTATTACAGTCCGTCCAGAAAAGATTTTTCCCAAAACCCCACCCACCAACCTTACCTAAAAGGCAAGAAGTTAATCCAGCCCACAAAACGTTTGGTTTATATAAGAATTTCTCAACAAATTGTAGCCTAAGTGTTGCTTTTCTACTCTTGAGGTCTACAATACCTTGACCACCTTCTTCCTTCGGTAGATATAACACAGCCCTAGGTACCAGTGATGCGCGGGTTGATCCGAAATGAGTGGGTGCCTGCGGTCACCCGCGGTTACCCGCGGTTACGAGTCATCCAAAAATATTTTTAATGATATTCGGGTCGCGGTCGGTCGGGTCGTTTGAAATAAAGATGCCAATTAAACCTTTGTAATTTATATAGTACTAGAGAGCATATGAGCGGAGTGGAGCGGTGAGAATCTCCGCTCATCATCGCTCACAGAAATGTTCGCTCCCCCGCTCAAAGCTACATCAGGCCGCTCCGCTCATCATCGCTAAGCGCTCAACGCAGTTTGCTACGCGCTCCACTCAAATAAAGGAAAAAAAAATAAAAATCTACATGTATATCACTTTTAGCTTAGACCACAGCCTTACCTCCTAAAGAACTAATGAGCAACAACAACAACATTTTTCAAATAGAAATGTTTTATTTCAGATTACAAATTAGACCTAGGCTATGTAAGAAGGAATATAGCCTACTTACACAAAGTCCTGTAAAATTAAACGAATAAATGGGCCTAATAATATAAATAACAATTATATAAACAAAAAATATAGCCTAGCCTACATAAAAATTTTAAAAGTAAAATTACTATTAGGCCAGAATTTTGATAAGTGAACTTTTGCGCAACGCGCACGATTAAAATGTAAATGGGCGTATATCCATTGTACACACAAACTGCTGTAAAATAAAACGAATAAATGGGCCTAATAATATAAATAAAATTTATATAAACAAAAATATGAAAAAATATACATTAACGTTTTAAAAGTAGGCTAAATTAGCCTAACTATTAGGCCAACATTCTTATAACTGAACTTTTGCGCAGCGCGCAGGATTAAAATTTAAATGGGCTTGTATCAATTGTTTGAATATTACGCTATATTTAATTTACACTTTGTTACAGGTTACCGTATTCAATTTGCTAACCTTTTGCTTTCTTCCCAGCGTGTTCACATCACACTGCATGTTTACGAGAGATGTGTCTTTTTAGATTCCAAAATGAATCTTTACTGACTGGAATGATGTCTCCACATTCGTTTTCTTCTACCACATTATAGTTAGTTTTATATTATAGTAGCCTACACCTGTAGCCTATGACTTCTTATTTTCCTTTTTGAAGTAGCCTACTTTTTGAACTCCATTGTTGAGCCGAGTTTTGACTGAAAATAGAATCCATCTTGCAGTCATCAACAGTAAGACTGAGTCAGGCTTGACTGAGCATGCTTCAGAATCGTGGTGTGCGCGGAGCGAAATTGGAGCAGGAAATAGGGCGACGCTCCGTCTTTTTAAAAATGCCGCTCTGCGCTCTGTCCAAAAATGCGGGTCAGGAAGCGGGTCGGGTACAATATTTTCTACTTTTTTTTTTGCGGTCCGAGTTGCGGGCGGGTTAGTTGAAACCGTCGGTCGGGTGCGGGTTGTTTATACATTGACCCGCGCATCACTGCTAGGTACCCAGTGCAATTTATCCCAGAAAAAACTTATCATTCTGACTTGTATTTTTTCAAGAATCCCAACAGGAGGCTCTAAAACAGATAATCTGTGCCATAACGAGGAGGCTACCAGACTGTTAATAATCAGAGCCCTTCCCCTAAAAGACATTTTAGGCAATATCCATTTCCACCTTTCTAATCTTCCTTCAACATTTTCACACACATTCTCCCCATTTTTCTTATTGGTTTCTTTATCGCCTAGGAAGATTCCAAGGTATTTTAAACCACACTGTGACCAGCTCATTCCGCCTGGCAATAAAATTTTTTCCTCCTTCCATTCTCCAACTAAGTATGCTGCACTCTTGGCCCAATTCACTTTTGCAGAAGAAAAATTTTCATAACTATTAACAATATCAACTAACTTATTAATATCATTCTGCCCACTTATTAAAACCATTATATCATCAGCATATGTTGACAGTTTTATCGGTGGAAAACATTTTTCACATTTAAAACCATCTAACTCTACTCTGATTTTATTTAACATTTGTTCTAAAGCTATTGAATACAGCATGCCTGATAGGGCACAACCTTGTCTTATACCTCTTTGAATTTTAAAAGGACTGCATAAGCCACCATTGACTTTCAATATACTTTCAATGTCACTATAGAGCACTTTAATCATAGCAACAAACTCAGGTGGGAAACCAAATGCCTCAAGAGTATGCCATAAAAACTGATGTTCCACCCGGTCAAAAGCCTTTTCTTGGTCCAGTGAAATCAGACCAACCTTTTGAACAGAGAGTCTAGAGACTTCCAAAACATCTCTAATTAACGATATGTTGTCCACTATCGATCTGTTGGGTACACAATAAGACTGATCTATATGGATGACCTGCCCCAATACCTCCCTCAATCTGTTGGCCAAGGTTTTCGACAGGATCTTGTAGTCGGTGCATAACAAAGACACTGGTCTCCAGTTCTTGACCTCTTTGAGGTCCCCTTTCTTTGGGAGCAGAGTTAAAACGGCTCTCCTGCAACTTATTGGCAATCGCCCTTCAGACAGACTGCTACTTAGCACTGCAAACAAGTCTTCTCCCAGGAAGTGCCAGTATGCCTTATAAAACTCCACAGGCAGGCCATCTAAACCTGGTGCTCTGCCAGTTTTCATGCTTTGCAGTGCCTTAAAAAGTTCATCTCTTGTCAAAGGATGCACCAGACCAGCACACGACTCAGTCATCTGTGGAAGATCTGAAAGGAAATGATTTGTTGACTGATCTACTCCACATTCACAGGCATACAGCTCCTTGTAGAAGCTAACAGCCCTCTTCCGAATGTCAGAGTCCCTAGTCAGATCTTTCCCCTCCACGGACCGTAAACATTGAATACTCTTTTTTTGACAATTTTTCTTTTCCAGATTAAAGAAGAATTGGGACGGGGCATCCATTTCAGAAATACTTTGAAATCTGGACCTAACTAAAGCCCCTTGAGCTCTAGTGTCCAACAGATCCGCTAGTGCAACTTTTTTCTCCTTAAAGGCCATTGCACACTGAGTCCGAAATTTTCGTATGTGTTTTTTCGTGTTCGTCAGCCTTAAAATTCGTCACGCACAGAAACCTTGCACACTGGGTCCGATGCGTATTTATTAAACCTTTGCGGAAAAAAACGCAAAAAAATACAAAAAGATTCGTCAAGCAGTGAGGATGAATTTGTTGCACTCTTTCTTCTTAAAAAGAAAAAAAGAAAGAGGAAGAAAAGAAAGAAAGAGGTCCATCCAATACTGAGATTGCGCCGAGAGGAAGTAGAGTTTCACCTCCTTATCAAGGAGTTGCAAAATTATCCCGAGCGATTCAAAATTTACCTCAGAATGTCAGTGGAACAGTTTGATGCTTTGCTAACGATACTGGAACCACATATTAAAAAGAAGACCACCAATTTCCGTGAACCAGTCGATCCTGAACAGAGACTGGAAGTATGTCTATGGACGGACACACACACACAACACACACACGCGCGCGCGACCGGCAGAAGCGCTGGGCAGACAGAACAGCTGTATACAGGTTATATTTTATTCAGTGTCTTTGTAATCACTAATCCGCATTTTATTTTTCATACAGTAGGCTACTTGTGCTGCGAGACGAAGTGTATCAACTTGTCAGATGTCATTCTGGATTTTGTCATTCGCTTGTACGGTGGCTCTGAATTTTCAAAAAACCTCTCAAAACACTGTCTGTGGATGCGAAAAACGCAGAAAATCGAACCCAATCCGAATTTTTTTTTACGGACGAAAGTTTCGTAGGTTAGTGTGCAAGCGTGATTGACATAACGTGAGGTCGAATTTTTTTTTTTAACGTGCCAAAATTTCGGATGCGAATTTCGGACTCAGTGTGCAATGGCCTTAAGAGTCTGAATTTGACCTGGATATCCATGAGCTCCACACAGCCCCTGGAGCTCCACAATATCCATCTCTAAAATCCTAATATTTTTAAGAGTGTCCCCAGTGACATTAGAAGTATACTGATTACATAGTTTTTGTATATTTAACTTCCCGATATCCCACCATTGCTGTATTGAAGCGAAATTAGGCTTTTGACTTCTCCATCCCATCCAAAAAAAAAGTAAACATTGTCCAAAAGCAGCATCCTCAAGCAAAGCATTGTTAAAATGCCAATATGCACTCTTTTGCTTAACAGATTCAATGAACACACAAGCTTCCACCATTGAATGGTCAGAGAACCCAACAGGACAAATAGAACAAGACTTAAAATACTGTACTTGATGTTTAAGACAATAAAAAAAATCGAATCACGCTAACGAAACAGAATTGTCTTTCACATGAGCCCAAGTGTATTGCCTATCTTTAAAATGAAAGTTTCTCCAAACATCACAAAGTTGGTAGGTTTTAATGATGTTTAACAATTTACGTCTTGAAACCATATGTGGTTCAATATGATACAATTAAAGTCACCAGCAAGTATAAAAATGTTTTCCATATCACACTGTTTAAGATTCTCACTCAATGTTTCCAAAAAACAATATTCTTTCAATAGGTTTAACAGGCGCATAGATATTAATCAATTCCATTGTGACATTCTCAAACCTTGCTATTAGCTTAAGAACTCTACCTTCTATTATTTCAAAGCGATCACAAGACCTTTGCATAAAATGTTTTGAAAACAAAACTGCAACCCCAGAACTAAGAGAAGTCTTATGACTAAAAAAGATATTTCCCTCCCAATCCTTCAGCCATTCTACTTCATTTTCTTTTGTACTATGGGTCTCTTGTAAAAACATAATATCTATTTTTTTAATTTTGATTAAATCATAAAGCTGCATCCGTTTTTTTGCATCCCTCATCCCATTAACATTTAGGGAGGCGATTTTAAAAGTGCTCATTATGAGGGAAGAGAGCAGCAATATAAGCAAACAACAAAATATTGCATTATTCTTGTGACCCATTCTGCATTGTCTGGGTGCGTGCTTTTTGCACAATTTTCTTTAATCTATACACCTCTGGATTCGACAAACACTCATCACCCTTTTGTTTCATTAGATTTTTTGCTGAGTCAATAAACAGAGAAAGATCCGGGAAAAAATCTATCACCTCAACATTTCTCATTCCTTTTGTACTCTGCAAGAAAGTCTTCATCTGTTCTAAACTGTAGCCACTGCGATCCTGGCTCCCACTATCTTCCACAGATGCCTCAGAACCCTCTTGCTCACTTCCTGAATCCGATACATCAGACATTTGCTTATTTTTCCCATCCTGCATCTTTTTCTTAGATTTATCAGCTGTTTCACAAGGATTTAATTTTCTTTTTACTGTTGGTACTTTAAAAATGTTCTCCTCTTCATTAAGGATTTCATTCTCTACCTCATCAATCTCAATATCCATTGTCTCATCACTTCTCGGGTTTCCCTTTTTACACTCCTTACTTCCACTGTCCTCTTTCTCCCCATGTACTACATTCGTTTCTGCCCTTTCGTCAGCTTGCCTATCCCTTTCCACATTAATTCCTTGGTCTACATTTTGACTTTGAGGTTCATTCTCATCTGCAGCATTTACTAAACGACCTTTATCAGGGCAAGCTCGTGCTAAATGCCCTTCTTTTCCACATCCAAAGCACTTCATGTTTTCCGTTGTAGCAAAAATAACATAATCAAAGCCATCAACTTTGAACTTGAAAGCAGCGTTTATTTCCTCAATATCCGTTCTCAATATCATGTAAACAAATCGTCGGAAAGACACCACATGTTTTAACAGGGGAGATTTGCAACCCATCGGAATTTTTTTTATTGCCAACGCGAACTGTCCATATCTAGACAGTTCACGTTGCAAAGTTTCATCACTAATGAACGGAGGTACATTAGACAACAAGACTTTCCTTGCTGAATTAACCAGTGGAAAAATCTTAACGAAACGCTCATTGAGAACTATGCCACTTTCTACAATGTCGTTAACTTTTTCAACTTTGTCCAAGAACAAAAGAACCGCTCCGTTCATCCTAGAAGCTGATCGAATACATCATGACCCACTATTTCTCCCACCGCTAGAACAGTCTCCTCAACCGAGCACTCAGCGCCAACCGGGACCTTCAGCCCGTGCCGCCGAGTGAGCTGGGCAAAACTAACCTTCTCCGCCATCGTCGTAGCCGCAGCTAAAAGCTGTCCGACACGACCCACTAAACCACAAGTCCTACTTTCAGTGCTTTGTAACAGTACACAGAGATAAAAAATGTGAAATCCGTGAAAAAAAAAAACATTTAAAACAGACAGACCTTCAGATGAAAAAGGAAAAACCGCAAACCACTCTCTGAGTCAGTCACACTCCACTCACTCAACACGCACGCGCAGAGAGAGAGAGAGAGAGAGAGAGAGAGAGTAGGAGACAAAGAAAAGAGGAAGTAAAGAGAGAGAGAGAGAGAGTGAGTAGGAGACAAAGAAAAGAGGAAGTAAAGAGAGAGAGCCCTAAGAACTATTGACTATTTGAGCCCGTTCTCATCCCAAGGCGTCATATACTGACGCTTTTGACATTTCGTCTACATCCAACGCAAATGGCACCCTTTAGCGTCAATATGAGACGCAGATAGATATGGGCCAGAAGGCGCCTCCTAGCGGTCTAACCCTAACCCTACCCCAGACCTAAACCTACCCATAACCGAACAAAGCTCTGTGCGTCTCATATTGACGCTAAAGGGTGCCATGTGCATTGGATGTAGACGAAATGTCAAAAGCGTCAGTATATGACGCCCAAGGATGAGAATGCGTTGACTATTTTTGACTGTCAAAATGCCGGCGGACACACAGCTACAGTGAGTTGGTCAAAATCTTTCTTTTTAGTAAACTCTGTGTACACAAACACAAACTGGAGGTCATGTGCAGAGCCCCTGGTGAGACTTCCAGCACAGTTTCATGTTGTGTCGAGCCTTCTTAGTGTTTTAAAAATAGCGATTTTTGATTCTATCATAGTAGTGCCCCAAGCACTCCCATTCACAAGGCAATTTGACCGAAAACGAAAATACGATCAAACTTAAAGGCACAATATGTAACTTTTTGCTTTAAAAATAGCAAAAATCACTATATCTATGTTATATTTTTTTTTGTTGTGTACTTACATTATCCCGACTGTTTCCAACAACTTTAAAACCAGGAGAAATTTGTAATTTAATTCGAAGACACGTCACGTTTCTTTATTTCCGTTTTGTCGCCGTCAATGGCGTCATATTCGCGTTCTCCCTGGTTTCCGCTCGTACTGCCATAGCAACCAGAGCCCTCTGATAGTAACCAAGGCGACAGACATGGACCACTGTGTAGTTCGTAATGTCTATCTGCACGCTGTTGTTGTTTCGTTCAAACATTATGGACCATGGCAAGCAGACTTTGGATAAAAAAGGAGAACTAAAACGAGAGTCAATATCAGCGCAGTGTTTTCGAGATGCCGAGAGCTCCATGTCCGAGACTTCGACTGCTCCTACATGTACTTTATTAACCTGTTAACCCTCTGAGGTCGGCAATCACGCCGGCGTGATCTGCTCGCTTTTTTCCTTATCAGTTGAATTGAGACCCGAAATACTCTTTTGACTTTGATTTTACAAACAAGTTTCATACATCAATCGATTCTGTTAAATGTGTATTATTTTTGTGTATACTCACAATAAAAACAAAGTGTTGTGCTTTTTGCCAAATAAAGAAAAATAAACACGAAGCGAGTTCTGCCTTCTCTCTGTCCGTGTAGTCCATTCTGAAACGCGTCCGAAAATGAATCATAACTCAGCGAATACTTCTCACACAGGCACGTGAGATATGTCTTTATGAAGCTTGAAATCTCTTCTTTTAAATGAAGTAATTTATATAAAAAACAAATATTCTCATCTTGTGAAATCTGTATTGAAAGAGAGCGATTCCAGTCGACCTAATTACAGCTGATTCAGATGTAATGTGACTCCGCCCACGGAGAGCGCGCGCTATTCAAACACAAATGGCTGAGGCAATCCGCGCAATCCTGTGAACGCCCCCATATCAGCTCGAGAATACACACAAGTTTATTCAGATCATTACTTGTTTACACCGTCTTGCAGCGCTGTGAGGAATAATAATAATGGAAAATGTACCTCAGAAGTGCGGGTATATCGAGGAGCGAGCTGAGGAATACTAGTAAGTTTTTTTTCCTTATCACGTGAATTTCTTCACGTGGGTTTCTCTTTATGAATGAATGAACGGCAGAGATGCGCGCTGTTTACCACAGCTCGCAAAGACAGTTTAAATTTAAATCGCGTGTGTGAATGAATGATGATGTTTTAGCAAACTGTATTACTATACTGAGATGAGTAAAAATCGACTGAAATATGTTGAAATAAAATGTAGGCTATTTGTATAAGCAACGTATTAAACTGCAAATTAACAATATGCCCTAATATTTCATGAAAACAACGTTACAGTCAGGCGAAATATGAAAGTTTATAAAGTTTAAGAAATATACAGTTTTTACTGTAGAATATACTGCCTCGTCAAATAAGCATTTGTTTAGCAATTTCTATATATATATTCAATACTATTTTTGTCAAAAATAAAGTCATCAACTAAGATGTTAGCTGTTCCAATGTGGCTATATTCAAACTAATGAATACATAGATAAAATGTAGGCCTATAATCATTTTTTTTTTACAAAGAAAGAGTACACTTGAAACATTGTTGAAATAGTAATTATTGTTGTAATTGTAACCTTTTTAATAAAATAGCAAAACATATTTACAAGATAGATGTAAGCAAAATCTTAAATGGTCAATATAAGGCTTCTTCTAAATATATCTTTTGTCCTTGCATTGTGGCTCAGTCAGTTTCACACATGAATGAATGGCTCATTATGCAGAGTCATTATGCAGAGTGGGTGGGGCATTGTAATCTAAGGTGTAAACTACTCCTCCCCCTCGCATATTGGCTTTCCAAGCAATACCTGTTTTACATCAATTTAAATCAATGTATGGTTTTATGTGAACGATAAAGCAAGACTATTTTCACATAATTTTGAAGAAAAAACACTAGGCGAGGACATCCATTTGTCAAAAGTCTTATTGACACATATTTACTATGTGTTTTGTGGCCTTATTTCAGAAATTTTATTTTTTATTTTTTTCGATAACCACGCATAAACATTATTCTCTCAAAAATGAAAACATGTACATACACATGGCTCACATATTATGGTAGCCCTGTTTGTGCTTTATAGAGTGAATTTACACCTTTGCCATTAATATGTTTATAAGCAACTGAAAAAAGCACAAATGTCAGGGCATGTCAGAACATCTCAAGGGCCCCAAAAACAGCCCAGACCCCAGAGGGTTAACCGTTGCCAGTGCGCGGGCGCACTGAAGCGTTTTTTTTTAATATATAGTTCAAAGTTACTATCAGATTTAATGTTTTACCTTGACAAACTATACATCATTAAAAAGATATAAGACTCAAGTTTCAGTATTTGACCACTATTGTATTCTGAGAAACTTATAGCGACAGTTATTTCTTAATTTGTGTCAGGAATTATGAAATGAAAAAATGAGTCGATACCTTTAATATGAATTATGCGCGTCAGCCGCTTTCATTCATAAAAAACTCCCGTGCTGTCGCCATGACAGCGATTCACAAAACAACGTCCTTCAGGGCTTTAGCTCAAAAATGTGCAGATTTGGAGAAATATTGATAGATTCTCATAGATTTACATCAGCTTTCTATAGACAGGAATAATATTTATTGAATTTATACCCAAATGCGTCAATGTAATCATTATAAATGCTTAGAATCTCTGATACTGTGTTTTCAATTCATACCAATAGCCTGAGGGCGCTATTATGCACAATAATAGTCCATATATGGAACATGAAGAAGAGCCATGATCATGTGACATTCCAGGACGTCACTGATACACACAAAGCTACAGATATCGCGCTGTTACATGCAGATAAAGACGTTTTGAAGACAATAAACATGATTGCAATGATATTTGAGTTACCTGTGTTTTTTAAGCCATGCCAGGTATTTCCATAATAATAGATTATATTTATAATGTAATGCTAATCTATATAGACTGTCATTGTGCAGAATACCATAAAATAGTATATTTTCTGTCTGATTTTTTTTATCTGAAGCCAAATTAGATCACAGAAGATTATTTAAAACACTTATAAAGTGTTATAAAGTAAGTTTGAAGCACAAACATGGTTTTAATCTCATAAATTGTCGTGTATTGATGGTGTGCTAAGCTAACATGCTAGCTAGAACCTAGGTGCACCTGCAACCTAAAAGTTATACTTTTATGACTTTTTGAATGCTTTCTGAAATGTTTCCTTATTCAAGAAATGCATTTGATACAGTTTAAAAGGTGAAGTGAACTTTGATAAAAGAAATTAGGGACTGAAACCCTATGAATAGCCATGTGAATAGCCAGTCGTTAGTAACTATAATGCAGACAAAAGAAATGCATATTTAGAGCCATAACCAGGCTGGAGAAGTGTGAATGTGTGCAGGGGGAGACTGAGACTGAATGGGGCTCGTCTGCACCACAAAACAATAGAGACAAAAGACTGCATAGATGGTTAGAAGATGACAGTTCAGTTCAGTTCAGTTCAACTTTATTGACAGACTCAAGGTCCATTAGAAAACCATACAACATTCCAGGAACACACATATACAACACAACAACAAACAGACAATTACCAATTATAAAAGACAGTTATACCAGTGCCTCCACAGCTGTGACTGGTATCGCACAACACTTTCACTAGGATTTGCCAGTAACTTAATAATACCATTCTGAGAACCATCCAGCCGACCAATAAATTTGTACATCAGATTTCTCAATAAAGCCTGAAAAGTGTTGACTCTTGCCTTACAAAACAATTCACTTGCACCACACCACCTAGGTTTTTGAAGCAATATTCGCATACAGTCATTATAAGCCACCTGAAGCTTATGTATGGTTGTCTTTTTAAACTTGGCCCACAATGGGGCAGTGTAGAGAGGAGTACAGTAGGCTTGAAAGAGCCTTATCTTAACATTGTCTGAACACATATAGAATTTTCTTGCTAACATGTTAGCTTGAGCATAAAGCATACGACACTGCCTATACATGTCATCATCATCAGACAATTGATCTGTGAGGAAGTGCCCCAGGTATTTTGTTTTATTACAAACACCTAGCACTTTACCTGCCAAATAAAAAACTGGAAAGTTGAGGTCTTTGTCCCCTTTTGTTCTGCATATCATGACAACACTCTTCTTAGCATTATACTGCACGTCATATTTGAGCCCATAATCAGAACATATATTCAACAACTGTTGAAATCCAGCACTGCTAGGGGAAACAATAGCCATATCATCGGCATACATAAAATGATTTATTAAAACGTTACCAATCATACAACCGGTTTTGCCGCCTCTTAGTTGTTCTGATAAGTCATTCATATACAGGTTGAAAAGGGCCGGGGAGAGTAACCCCCCTTGTCTTACTCCATTACCAACACTAAACGGAGGGGAGACACTATTACCCCATCTGACCTGCATACTCTGGTTGGCATACCAGTATGCCAAGATTCGTATCATGCTGTCAGGCACGCCCCTTAGTTTCATTTTCAGGAACAACTTCCGGTGATTGACTCGGTCAAAAGCTTTAGAGGCATCTATAAAACCAATTAAAACAGAGGAGTTTTGCCTCCTGTACACTTCAACTACTTCTTTCAAGGCATATATACACAAATCAGTACCATGTTTAGCCTTAAAGCCAAACTGGTTGTCTGTAGTTTCAATATACTCACTCAAACGATATAATAAAATCCTCTCTAAAACTTTAGATAACACACTGGCTAGTGCGATTGGCCTATAATTCTCCATGCTTCCAACCTTGCCAGCCTTGTCTTTAATGACAGGCACAAGAGTAACGGCTAACATCGAGTCTGGTAACATTCCATGAGTCATAAATCCATTAAAGCAAAAGGCAAGGAGAGCTGCAACCTTTGGACTTGCATACTTAAGGTGCTCTGCTATGATTTGATCTGAGCCACTTGCTTTATTTTCAAATAACTGAGAAATTGCTTGATGAACCTCATGAGTTGTGATTCCCAATATGTCTCTTTTGGCAATATTGCCCACTTTATAAGGATCACTATTGACGCAATTAAATAAAGCAGAGTAATGTTGCCTCCACAACTCCGTTATATTATCGACTCCCGAAATTCCCTCAATAGTGCATGGTAACAGAGTATTAACCTTGTTTAGAGCTCTTACCTCCCTCCAAAAGTCAGTGGTATTATTACAAAGTAGCTTTTCAGCCAAAGAGTCTGCTCTCATGACTTGCTCGTATTTGCTAACATAACGAACTGCATATTTATACCTAGCATTAGTAATCTTTTTAAGATTAACACAATAAACATCAGAAGCATTTTAGCGTCAAATCAAAATAAAGTCATTGACATGGTCTTGAAAAACATTTAACTAAATACAGAGTTTTGGACATATTATCTTCAGATTTTAAACATAAAATGTTTAGACATGTGGCTTTAGCTGTAGTGCATTTCTAGATTGCTCCAGTGCCAACTTCAATTTTATTTTCATGAGGATGTTTCATAAAAAATAATTTCTAATAACTTTACAAAATTTTGAAGCTATTTATAACCATTTTTGTCATTATGACAATAATTAATTCTACATTTACAATAAACTGCCAGGTGTCAGCTTTCAAATGAGATCATATTTGTGCTTTTAGTACAAAGGGTTCATGAACTGTATCTGTTTCAGTTTGGGTATGTCATTTCTGGGGATTTTTCAAAAGTGGCGTTGCAGCTTAACAGGTTAAACAGGTGAGCACATTTACATAAAACTAATCAATGTTATATAGTTCAACAATGATAAAATGTTAGAATATGATCTGTATGTTATTCTAATGTTGATCTAGCTTACTGCTAGTCTCATACAGACAAACTAACTCATAGAAACATACATTTCAACACATTCAAATGCAGTTTAGTGTGATAGTGTAATGCTAGACCAAGTGAAACAGTGCTGCGTTACCTCACAAGTTTAATTTGTCGAATAAACTGACCTGTGAGTTGTAATTCTTCACTTGCATGTAGTTCGGTAGAATGAAATGCCCATATTCCTTTTATATCCGTGGGACTCGCGTCGCGTGTGGAGCTGATCGCTGTCTCTTAGCAAACCCGAACTGCTTCATATCACAGTCATGATAAAAGCATTGATGTATTTACTCATCCATAAACATTATTAGATCGGTCGGCTTGACGACAAGATCCATAATTCTTAGCAAATGTTCTAATCTTACCAAACATGTAAATGTTTCCTGAGAGATAAAGTGAGATAGAGATAGAGAGAGAGAGAGAGAGAGAGAGAGAGAGAGAGAGAGATTTACCTTTACCATTTGGGTAACAGAACATTGATATATATATTTAGTTAGTAATAGTAATAATAACAATGATAGAAATTGGTATAATGGTAATATTTATTAAAAAAAATATATAATAATTTATAGTTTAATTTAATTAGTATTATAAATGGATAGATAGCCTAGTTGAAGGTGTTTTTTAAATATCTGTCCTACTATATGGGTTCATTTTGTTTGTTTTTTAATGCGCTCATTACTTATAAGCTGTTGGAATATCCAGGGTCTCCACTCCTCGACATTTGAGCTGAAGAGTGAAAACCCTGAATTCATTAAATCTATAAAAGATGTTGACTTAATTGTACTGACAGAAACATGGTATAAAAATGATTCGCTCATTCACTGTCCCCCAGGATATAATGAAATCATGGTGCCCTCTATAAAATTTAAAAACATACGTAAGGGCAGAACATCGGGGGGGATCTTGGTGTGGTACAAAGGAGATCTATGCAATCAGATCTCAACAGTAAAACAGGGTAAATCCCATGTTTGGTTGAGGATAGATCAAACCCTTGGCATTACTGATAGAGATCTCTATCTGTGTGCAATATATATACCCCCAGTTGATTCTCCTTATTTTGAAGAAGATATTTTTGATACTCTCCATTCAGAAATCGCCTATTTCCAGGCCCAGGGAAATGTTCTTCTAACTGGCGATCTGAATGCACGAACAGGAATTGAACCTGATGTCATCGACCCACAGAGCCACAACCATGTATTTGATCAGGCCCCCTTGTTTACCACACCAACCATCACCCATCGGAACAACCTCGACTGTGAAATTAATCAAAGTGGCAGGGAGATAGTGCATCTCTGTCGGGCTTTAGGCCTGTATATAGTTAATGGTAGGTTCAGAGGGGACTGTTTAGGGAGATTCACCTACTCCTCAGTTCATGGATCTAGTGTAGTAGACTATGCAATCACTGACATGGACCCCTCAACTTTCAGTGCATTCACTGTCAGACAGCAATTCCCACTTTCAGACCACAACCAAATAAATCTGTTCTTTAAACTCCCAGATCAATTAAATCCCAAAACAAAAGAACCCAGTAAGCTGTATGAGTTAAATCCTGGCTACAGATGGGCCCCAGACAGTGGAGACAAACTCATCATGGCCCTGAAATCACCCGATCTGATGAATGACATATTCATATATGACCAAACTCAATATGTCCCTACCAAAACGGTGTAAACAAGGCGATTGATGACATCAACACGATATTCCATAAGGCAGCTATCAGAGCTATCAGAGCTGACCTCATAAAACAGAAACATAAGCCTATTAGAAGACAAAATGTTGAGAAATGGTTTGATAAAGAATGCAAGACCATCAGAAAGGACCTTAGAAATATAGCAAATGAAAAACACCGCCTACCAAACAACCCGGCCTTACGCATTAGATACAATGACATTTTAAATAAATACAAATGTGAAACTTGAAGATATTGAAAACGCCATTAATCAAAATAAATTCTGGAATATGTGGAATAAGTTCAACACAAAACTACAACAGACATTACCCATCCAAAATGGTGATATCTGGAAAGCACATTTTGAAAACCTCTACAAAAACATACCAATTAAACAAATTATTATAAAAGAAAAACTCCAAACAATAGAACAAACAATTAAAGACAACCAAAACACTCTTGATTCTCCAATTTCTTGGGAAGAATTGATCACACAGACAAAATCTCTCCAGCCGAGGAAAGCTTGTGGTCCAGACAGCATTAAAAACGAGATGCTCAAATGCAGCACCCCAGAGATGCAGGCTGCAGTGTTAAAGCTGTTCAATATTGTTCTACAGTCAGGATGTTTTCATGACATCTGGTGCAAAGGGCTCATTTCCCCCATTCATAAGAGTGGGGACAAATCAAACCCTAATAACTACCGTGGCATCTCTGTCAGCAGCTGTCTAGGCAAATTATTCTGTAGCATTCTAAATAAAAGAATGCTAGATTTCATTGAGGAACACTCCATCTTAAGTAAAAGTCAGACTGGTTTCCTCCCAAAACACCGCACCACTGATCATATATATATACCCTTCACACCTTAATTAATAAACATGTACACCAAACTAAAAATGGTCAAATATTCTCTTGTTTCATTGATTTCAGAAAAGCTTTTGATTCTATTTGGCATGAAGGTCTCTTTTACAGACTTCTACAGTGTGGTATAGGGGGCAAAATGTATGATCTAGTTAAATCTATGTATTTAGAAAATATGTGTGCTGTTAAAATTGGCAACAAACAAACTGATTTCTTCACCCAGAGAAGAGGTGATCGGCAGGGTTGCAATTTAAGTCCAACATTATTTAATATGTACATCAATGAGCTTGCTATTGAGTTAGATCAATGTGCTGCTCCTGGCCTCTCCCTTCTAGATAGAGAGGTGAAGTCCCTGTTTTATGCTGACGATCTCGTTCTACTGTCTCCTACTAAACAAGGATTACAGCAACAGCTGGACATAGTAGAAAAATACTGTCAGAACTGGGCTCTGGCTGTAAATATGAAGAAAACTAATATCATGATCTTCCAAAAACGCCCAAGATGTCAGGAGAACAAACATCAATTCACCATTAATAATGATGTCATTGAACACAGCATGAGCTATACCTACTGTACCTTGGTATAACCATATCAGCATCAGGGAGTTTCAACATGGCAGTGAATGCACTAAAAGAAAAAGCTCGAAGAGCTATACATGCAATTATGAGAAAATTTTACAACTTCCAAATTCCAATTAAAATCTGGCTTAAAATATTTGACAGTGTCATCCAGCCCATTGCGCTGTACGGTAGTGAAATATGGGGTCCACTCAGTCATCAGAGCTATACCCGTTGGGACAAACACCCAACAGAATCTCTTCATGCAGAATTTTGCAGATACATTTTACATGTACACAGAAACACACCAACAAATGCATGCAGAGCAGAATTAGGCAGATACCCACTGATAATTAACATCCAAAAGAGAACACTCAACTTTTATAACCACCTGAAATCCAGCCCCCAAGACACACTTCACTCCAAAGCCCTCCGAACCCAAGAGCTGAGCCCAGAGAAGAGTCCCCTATGTCAGCTGGTACTGAGGCAAACTGACCCACGTCAGAGACAGTCTGAGCAGCCTCAGAACAACACTGCCTTCCAAACACCAATCAGAGTCAAGCAAATCATAGCACAATGCAAAGAAACCTATCTGGAACATTGGAAAGAAGAAACTAAAAGCCAAAGTAGACTAGAATGTTATTTGACCCTAAAAAGAGATTATAAATTAGCAGAATATCTCTCTACTGTCAGAGATAGAAAGCAGAGACAGATCCTAACCAGGTACTGGCTCAGTGATCACAAATTGGCAATTGAAACAGGAAGACACAAAAAATCATGGCAACCAAAAGAAAGCAGAACGTGTGATCACTGTTTGACAGGTGAGGTCGAGACAGAGATGCACTTTCTCCTACAATGTGAAGCGTTCAAAGACACAAGGAACCTTTACTTTAACAAATTTAACTATATAATCCCAAATTTCAAAGACCTGAATGAAATTTCTACATTAAACTTTCTCCTGGGAGAAGGAGACAGAACTTATCTTGCTGCCCAATATGTACAAACATGCCACAACCTGAGGGGCAGTAAGTGACCGACACACACACACAAATATATCCAAACACTGTGTTAAGTTTCATAACTTATATATAGTAAAGTTTTTTTTTTTTTTTCCCTATAACTGTTTTATTATGCATGTATATATTACGTATATATTTTATTTGTATATTTTGTATATGCTTTGGCAACATTGTTTCAAAAACTTTCATGCCAATAAAGCACCTTTGAATTGAATTGAATTGAATTGAATTGAGAGAGAGAGAGAGAGAGAGAGAGAGAGAGAGAGAGAGGGAGAGAGAGAGAGAGAAAGGAAGAGAGAGAGAGAGAGAGAGAGGCTCAAAAAGCATTTATTTACCAAAATTTAAAAAATGCAATTTTACATTATTTTTCCAGGAACAAAAAAAAAGTCAAAATGCATCTAAAATAAATTAATAATTAAATAAATAAAGAAAAATAAATAAAATTAAATATACAAGTCCAAACAATCATCACTATCAATATCACAAATACACTGATTCACAGCCCATCGATGTTTAAACTTCTCCATGTCATTTACCAGTTTATGATATGTGAACTCAATTTTAATGCGAGATTTTACTAGTCCTTTTAGAATGGACACAATATCATCTGACCCAGCCCCGTTCAAACGATATTTTCTTGATAGCCAAATTGCCAATTTAGCTTTTCCAAAAATAAAATTAATTAACACATGCACCTCCCTCTTTCTTCTACTGTATTTTGGACCATAAATAAAAGAAACTGGTGTAAAAATTTATCCTAATTTACGAGACCACTCTTCTAAAATACAAAAAACTGGTTGAAGTCTTTTGCACTTTAAAAACAAATGAAAAACTGTCTCTTGTTCCCCACAGAAAGGACAGCCCTCCCCTACCTGTGGATCAAGGTGTGCTATGTGTCTGTTTGTGGCTATAATCCCATGTACTATTCTCCACTGCAGGTCTCCAGACCTCTTCTCAATGGGAGGTTTGTACAGGGACCTCCAGCTGCCTTTGGGGGAGGCACCTGGCCCAAAGAACTCTTGCCATTTGGACTCACTAACAGTCTCTAGTGCTTTAAGATGCCATGATTTCACACACATAGTGTATATGTCCGTCTTATCAGCATTGCAAAAGTATTTCGGCTGATGAGTCTTAAAAGACAGCAAGCAACCTTCTTTCTCTTGCCATTTACCATTCTCTGGTGAAAAAAACAACTGAGGAAAACTACAGAGATCAGTCTCTTTTTCAAAACTTTCCATTGCCAGTTTGTAATCCTGAGGCAGGGTCTCAATTATCTGAGTCAGCACATTTTTTATCAATCTGACAGATTTAATTCTCAATTTTCCAGCTAAATTCTCAGGGTTAATCCATTCCTTATTGACTCGCAAATGTCCAATCTTTAAGATGTTTGCTGCCCACATGGCTTTTCTAAGAGTGTCCGATTTAAGAACATCCACATCCAGAGCAGGATTAAAGAAAAGCGGCTCTTCATTCAGCCACAAGTTCTGAATGTCACTTCCATCCCGTGAGAACTTAAAAAGTGCCCATGCTTTAAAGAGTGATCTGTAAAAGAGACTCAGTCCAGACAAATCCAGTTTGTTAAGATCCATCAGAAACAGGTGACGGTCTAGTCCCATGTCTCCTACTCTTCTCAGGAGAGCACATGCGATCTCAGCCCAGCTCACATCCACACCATAGATTAATCTCCTTGCTGTCTGTATTCGAAAAGCCTTTAGTCTCGATTTGATGTCAATCAGCCCCTGGCCACCTTCTTGCCTTGGTAAGTATAGTACAGCAGCCTTCAGCCAATGCTGTCCCGACCAGAAGAAGTCTACTATCCGCTGCTGTATTTCTTTCACCAGCTTTTCGGGAGGTTCTAGTATCATCATTTTGTGCCATAATGAAGAAGCAACCAGGTTGTTACATACCAGAACCCTCCCCCTATAGGACAGCTGGGGTAGCAACCAGTTCCAGCGAGACAACCGGGCACACACTTTCTCCACAAGGCCCTCCCAATTTTTATCTCTATACTCCTCTATTCCTATAAAAACCCCTAAATACTTAAAACCTGTTCTCCCCCACTGTAACCCACCAGGAAGTAATGGACCTTTAGAAACCCTTCCACACCACAAAGCATCACTTTTGCTCCAGTTGACTAAAGCGGACGAGGCTTTACCATAACACTCTAAAGACTCTTTGAGTACCTGAATATCACTTTCCTCTCTGATTATAATTGTGAGATCATCAGCATATGCAGATAATTTAATAGAGTAATTCATGGTATTAACCTGTAAACCCATTAGTTCCCTTCTCAGTTTGCATAGCAATGGTTCAATTACGATACTGTACAATTGTCCTGAAATTGGGCAACCCTGTCTGATACCTCTTCTTACATTAATAGGGGTACTTAACCCACCACCCATTTTAATCATACATGTTGCTTTGGTATAAAGAAGTTTGATCATTGAAATAAAACTTTTCCCAAAACCAAAAGCATTAAGGGTATCAAACAAAAAAACATGATCAACCCTATCAAAAGCCTTTTCTTGATCTAAAGACAAAAGACCCAGATTAAGATCATTACAATTGGCATAGTCAAAAACATCCCTAATTAAATGAAGATTATCTGTAATTAGCCGATTTTTAACACAATATGACTGATCTTTATGTACAATTTCATGCAAAACTTTGTTTAACCTATTTGCTAAAACCTTCGAAAATATTTTATAATCTGTACACAAGATTGCAACCGGTCTCCAATTCTTTAGGAGTGTTAAATCACCCTTTTTCGGGAGCAAAGACAAAACCGCTCTTTGACAGCTGGTTGGAAGAATTCCTTCATGACAACATTTCTGAAACACTTTAAAAAAGTCCTGACCTACAATTGGCCAAAAAGTCTTGTAAAACTCAGCTGGTAGTCCATCCATTCCCGGACATCGGCCTGAAGATAGACCCATCACAGCTCGAGAGACTTCCTCAAAAGCGATATCATTCTCTAATGACAGCTTTTTTTCTTCAGATAAAACAGGTAAATCTCTTAACAGTTCAGTCCTGGAATATTCATCTGAGCTTTCAGCAGTATACAATTTAGAATAAAAGTCAACAGCAATTCTTCGCATCTCCAGTGGTTCTGATGTGACATGTCCATTATTGTCCTTCAGTAAAATCATTTGTTTCTGCTGACCCACTTTACGCTCTAAGTTAAAGAAATAAGAAGTGGGAGCGTCCATGTCCTTCAAATGTACATAGCGGCTTCTTATAAGAGCCCCTTTAACTTTTTCATCCAGTATTGAACTTAAAACATTTTTCTTTTCAGTCCACAAGTCTTTTAAATTAGCATCATCATTAACAGTCATATTTGTTTCAATATCAGCAATTTCTGCTTCCAACTGTTTTAATGTATTTTTCAACCGTACAGAGGAGTATGCAGTATATTTTTGAGAGAAATCTCTTATATGGGCTTTGCCAACCTCCCACCACTGAATAATATCTTCAAAATTACTCTGTTCTATTTGCCATTTCTCCCAAAAACACTCAAAATCTTCACAAAAAGACTTATCTTCTAAGAGTTTAGTATTCAGATGCCAATAATAGCTCTTATGTACACTTTTAGACATGGTAAACCCAACTGTAACAAGCTTATGATCAGAAAGAATATTGGGGATAATTTCTGTGTTAACAACTCTATTTTTTCAGGTTAGAAGATATATAAAAACGGTCCAAACGTGCAGCATAAATCCTCTCATTAGTCACTTTCACCCATGTATATTGTTTTATAGAAGGGTTATTCACTCTCCACACATCTGAGAGACTGAGCTTTTTTAAAACACTAGCCAAACAGGAGGCTGACTGTGCGTGTGGTTCTTCCCCGTTTCTGTCTAGAACAAAATCTATAGTGCAGTTCCAGTCCCCTCCTACAACAATAAAAAAATCATCACTTTCTTCTTTGATTATGCTTTCTAATTTAGCAAAGAATAACTTTCTTTCCGCTCCAACATTAGAAGCATAAATATTTACAAAAAGAAAGTTTAAATGACTGATTTCAGCCTTAACAATTAAAAACCTTCCTGGTACTACTTCTTGTTTTGATACAATTTTGACATTAAATGTAGGAGAAAAAAGGACAGCTACACCAGCACTTAAATTAGTACCATGGCTAAGAATATAGTCTCCCTTCCACCATAGGCCCCAGTCAACTTCATTCTTGCAATTGCTATGAGTTTCTTGCAAAAAAGTAACACTCAAGCCTTTCAATCTAATCATTTCTGAAAGTAGTTCATTCTTTTTTCCATCCCTCATCCCATTAATATTAAGAGATCCCACCCTCAGAGTCTCCATAGAGAAAAGAGAAGAAAAGAAAAAACAGAACAAAAGAAAGGAAAAGTTTACAGCCATAGTGATTTATCTAAATTTTCCCCTCGCTTTCCCTAGCTTTTTACCTAGGTTTGTTACATGCTTTTTAAGGCGGTATCTTTTTTGCTGAGTAAGTTCCTCATAGCTGCTGACCTTCCTTGCCCTCATTGCAGAAACAATAAATTTCTCCGTATCCGGGAAGTAATCACTTATCTCAACCCCTGTTTTACCTTTTGTTTGATCTAAAAAGGAATTGATTTGTTCAACACTGTACAAATCCTTCTCAGCCTCTTTTGTCATCTCAGGCCACTCATCATCTTTCATTCCATCGTCAGTGCACTGTGATAAACACTCAAACTCATCATCCATTTTCTCCTGAGAGCCAGCTACCTGTACAACGTCACTGCTCCTACCTTTATCCTCAGCATCACCCACATTATCATCAACACTAGCACTCACATCTTTATCAGGTAAATGACTACCTCCAGGTTGTTCCACACATCCAGCATGATTAACATTAGAATCACTCACCTCTTGCTGTCCCTCCACTTCCTCTGTAGCACCATTATCTTGTTCTTCATATCTCGGAGTTTCTACGATATCTACATGGTGTTCGCTGTTATTGTCGTCGGCGCGAGATGTGGAAGCGCGCACTTCGCTTTTTTTTTTCGGACATGAAAAGCGCTTATGGCCCAAGTCTCCACACTCAAAGCATCTCAAACTTTCCGAGCTAGCATAAACCATAAAAGAGCTCTCTCCGTGAGTTACACGGAAAGAAGCCTCCAGTGTCCTCTCCGGAGAGCTGAGAAACATATAAACCATACGTCTAAAAGAAAGCACGTGCTTTAAAGCGGCGTCTTTACATCCCAGAGGTACCGCTTTAATAGGGCTCGCAATCTTACCGAATCTTAACAGTTCTTTAACAATGGCTTCGTTTGAAATGAACGGAGGTGCATTAGAGACTATAACTTTAGTTGCTGGAGCGGATAGCGGGGTTACTGGTACAAACGACTCTTTTACCCATATTCCACTCACAGTCAACTCATTAACAAGTGCTTCAGTTTTTAAAAACACAACCACCGCTTTATTCATTCTGGAGGCCGAAACGATGTTATCGAACCCTATTTTATCGCCAATAATCAACAACATTTCCTCCACGGTCACCCCGGGCTCAGGTACACACCTGCAGCCATTCCTGAGGGACAGGTTAGACGTGCCCTGCGTGTTGGCAGTCGCCATGCCAGCGGCTACCAACCACGCACGCACACAGAGAAAACTTTTTGCCTCCCTACACTTTTAGCGGACGAATCTAGCGAGGGGAAAAGAAAAGAGAAAGAAAGAAAGAAAAATAATGATAATTTGAAAAGAAGAAAACAAAAAGAAAAGAAAGAAAAACGCCCTCAACAGCAGCGCTCTCAACTCGCTCCGCACGTTCACCCCCAACAATCACACCGGAAGTGAGAGAGAGAGAGAGAGAGAGAGGGAGAGAGAGAGAGAGAAAGGAAGAGAGAGAGAGAGAGAGAGAGAGAGAGAGAGAGAGTAGGAGACAAATAAAAGAGGAAGTAAAGAGAGAGAGAGAGAGAGAGAGAGAGAGAGAGAGAGAGAAAGAGAAAGAGAGAGAGTAGGAGACAAAGAAAAGAGGAAGTAAAGAGAGAAAGCCCTCTCTGGCTGCTGAAACTGTTTGTTATGGCAAAAACAGTCAAAGAAAATGTGTGCTAGTGATTGGTCGGTCACGAACGATTCGTTTATTTTGAACAAATCTTTAATATGACTCAGGACTACTGAGTTGTCTCAGAGAGTGATTCGTTCATTTTGTGACGACCGCGCATGTGTAAAATCCTATGGGTTCTGTACCGGAAAGAGAAATGATTAGTTCATCTCTTGAGTCTTCGGGTCTGATTCTTCTGAGTCTTTCCTTCTTTTGACACCTGACGTGATGTGACAGCGCTGAACACATAAATGAGTTAATAATTCCCAATCTTTCTTATAAACAAGCGTGTAGTCAGTTTTTTAACAGTTACATGCTGTATTTTTGGTCTCAGTCTCAATTTCTTATAGCTATCTTATTTCTTTCAATTCAAAATTTGTAGAATTTCTATCATAGTGGTTCTTCTCCATATGAATGTACCAAAAGAGTTGGTAATTTAAACTTTATCTATGATGTGGAAAATCACTTTGATATATATATATATATATATACACTCACCTAAAGGATGATTAGGAACACTATACTAATACTGTGTTTGACCCCCTTTCGCCTTCAG
The DNA here is from genome assembly GCF_949319135.1 of Squalius cephalus. NCBI lineage: Eukaryota > Metazoa > Chordata > Actinopteri > Cypriniformes > Leuciscidae > Squalius > Squalius cephalus. The sequence goes on from NC_137122.1 coordinate 1,956,717, forward strand.
AACTGCCTTAATTCTACGTGGCATTTATTCAACAAGGTGCTGAAAGCATTCTTTAGAAATGTTGGCCCATATTGATAGGATAGCATCTTGCAGTTGATGGAGATTTGTGGGATGCACATCCAGGGCACGAAGCTCCCGTTCCACCACATCCCAAAGATGCTCTATTGGGTTGAGATCTGGTGACTGTGGGGGCCATTTTAGTACAGTGAACTCATTGTCATGTTCAAGAAACCAATTTGAAATGATTCGAGCTTTGTGACATGGTGCATTATCCTGCTGGAAGTAGCCATCAGAGGATGGGTACATGGTGGTCATAAAGGGATGGACATGGTCAGAAACAATGCTCAGGTAGGCAGTGGTAACAAGGCATGATGGATCCATGTTCTCATTCTGTTTACGTCAAATTCTGACTCTACCATCTGAATGTCTCAACAGAAATCGAGACTCATCGGACCAGGCAACATGTTTCCAGTCTTCAACTGTCCAATTTTGGTGAGCTTGTGCAAATTGTAGCCTCTTTTTCCTATTTGTAGTGGAGATGAGTGGTACCCGGTGGGGTCTTCTGCTGTTGTAGCCCATCCGCCTCAAGGTTGTGCGTGTTGTGGCTTCACAAATGCTTTGCTGCATACCTCGGTTGTAACGAGTGGTTATTTCAGTCAAAGTTGCTCTTCTATCAGCTTGAATCAGTCGGCCCATTCTCCTCTGACCTCTAGCATCAACAAGGCATTTTCGCCCACAGGACTGCTGCATACTGGATGTTTTTCCCTTTTCACACCATTCTTTGTAAACCCTATAAATGGTTGTGCGTGAAAATCCCAGTAACTGAGCAGATTGTGAAATACTCAGACCGGCCCGTCTGGCACCAACAACCATGCCACGCTCAAAATTGCTTAAATCACCTTTCTTTCCCATTCTGACATTCAGTTTGGAGTTCAGGAGATTGTCTTGACCAGGACCACACCCCTAAATGCATTGAAGCAACTGCCATGTGATTGGTTGATTAGATAATTGCATTAATGAGAAATTGAACAGGTGTTCCTAATAATCCTTTAGGTGAGTGTATATACTTGACGAACAAGCTACTTGATGATGACGATAACATACAAATGTCATTTACGTCTTTTAGTTTGTCAAGAGCACCGCTATTGAAGAGTGCACATGTGCGAACGTGCTCTACTAGGTAAGAAGGATCCTATGATTGCATCTGGAAATAAAGTAAACTGAGAAAATAACTGAGAAAAATTAGAAATAGTCCTCAGATGTCATGTCTGTAATCTGTAGCAAAACATCTAGCGTTAATTCGATCTCACACAGGTTGAACGACCACTTTGAAACAATACAGTTTCGGGAAACAGTCGTGATTCGCTAGTTGATTTCTTCAGCGATGCATCGTACTATGATAGTTAAGCAGCGAGTTACGGCGCTGTTCGGGAAACACACCCCAGAGCACTACATGATGATTATATCGTATTCTAAATAAAAGACACATGTTGTACTGAATGTCACACAAACTAGAAAGTCTGCTTCTAACCACAGGCCGAGAGCTGTCGTTCCAAACACACAACTCTGCGATGCTGTTTGCGAATGTTCGTTAGAACGATGGTTTCGGGAAACACTGAAGCCGCTTGTCCACCAGCGTCCGATCAATTTTTGTTCCGACGCGACGCCTGTGACATTTTCACAAATGTCATTACACAAATTCTCGCCGCCGAGTTTCCATTGGCTGCTGCCCCGCGTTTTGACGCTCTCATTTGCATAAAGTATCCACCGAGATACTTTTTTGCAGCGCCGCTGTTGACCAAATCGATCTTTGCTGGGGCGTTTTTGCTGCCTGACGTAGTTCCATAGGAAATGAATGGGCTTTGGCGTTGCGTCAGAAATCGAGACGCTGGTGGACAAGCGGCTTGACTCGTAACTGCTGATAACGACGGAACTTGTGAACATTAGCCGCGTTTCCACTGTCGGGCCAGTGCGAGCCAGGGCTTTAAACGGGCCGTGCCGGGCTAATAGCACTGGGCCTGCGTTTCCACTGTCGGGCCAGAAGCTCCACAGCGCTTCACTAAAACACGCCCGTAACACGCCTCTCTGGAACGTCGTCACACTAACCCAGTGGTTCTCAATTCCAGTCCTCGTGACCCACTGCTCTGCACATTTTGTATGTCTCCCTTATTTAACACACCTGAACCAGATCATCAGCTCGTTAGGAGAGACTCCATGAACTGAAATGAGTGTCAGATAAGAGAGACATACAAAATGTGCAGAGCAGTGGGTCACGAGGACTGGAATTGAGAACCACTGCACTAACCCATCATTTCACCAACAAATGGAAGTTTTATCAGAAAACTAATCAGGAATCACTGGAAACAGCGTTGAAAACAAACATGATAAAAATGGCCGTTTGCTGGCATTTTTGTTGTTTAGGCTGCTTGAATATTTAAAACCCAAGCATCGATGTTTTACCACAGGTTTACAATAAAACGTGATACATTGATCATAATGAATTCATTTATGTCAAAACTGCACATTAGTCACTTAGAAATAAATTACCGTTAGGTCTATTTCACAAAAGAAAGAGGACACACTTAATTCTTCAGTCGCGTCTGTTTCTGTTTATCTGGTAGTTACAGGACATAATACATCACATTTAGAAAGAATGATAATTTCTACAAATATATGGCACCAAAAATACGACCTGAGGAGCTTTAGCAATCTCTCGACTCCCATACAGATATTTTCAGTCAGAGAAACAGAGGAAGCTCCCGAAAAAAAGTTGCTTTATTTTATGATAGTCCGGTATAAAGAGATGAGACGTAGGCTACTGACAGATCAAATAAAAACAACTGATAGCCTTTATGATTGGTCTGATTTCTTCAAGCGTTCACTATGTTTTTTACTATGCGTATCTTCAAGCGTTTACTATGTTTACTATGGTAATGTTAGCGCGCATAGTCTTTTGCATCACAAACAGAAGGCATTCAAACATGAACGCAAGTTAAATAATTTTAAAAGTATTTAATGCTGACAGAATCATCCGGCGCTGCCGTCTCCCGATGGTAAACTCCGCCTCTGTTGGTAACCACTCCTCTAGCCCGAGCTGGCCCGCTTTGGCCCACGGTATTCGACGGGCCAGAAATCCTGGCCGTTGGCCCTGAGTAAGCCCTGATCAAGCCCCGGAAGTGACTGTGGAAACGCGACTGGCCCTGGCACGCACTAGCACGGCCCGGCCCTGGCCCGACAGTGGAAACGCGGCTATTGTTGGCTAATAACTGTTTTTAGATTTCATAAAAAAATCAATGATAATGGCATTTAAATTATATTACAATGTGATGATGATGATTCAACATCATGCTGATTTTGTGACTTTTTCTAAATGATCTATCTATACACACACACAAAACTGGGCTTGATTCGGTTGTTCTGAAGGTATTTTTTTAAAAAAAGTCACACTCAAGACCTTTGAAACGAATGTCTTTTAAATGAAAATTGTTTTTTATTTTTCATTTGACAAAAAAAATCAATAAACCCAGAATAAATCTGAACATTTCCATACCTCAATGTACTAGAGCACAAATGCAATGTGGAACGAACGTGATCACTTTACACACATTTTACTTTTATGTACTAAAAATGTGTTTCTTATTCTAAAGTTAATAATTTTATACATTTGGATTATTGAAATAAATAATATGCAACTGCATTCAAGTCTTTTATTTTAGTGTCAATACTGCAAATTTATGTGGCATGATTGCAAAAACAAGACACTTCAAAAGACCTCAAATAACAACAAAGAAATACTGATCTAATGTATTTTAAAATGTTTAAATATACATACATAACTAAAGCTGTTATAAGAGCAGTCAGTCACATCCAAAAAAATGAATGGATCTCTATGGGGCCTCTGCTGGAAGTGTATGGTAATTACACTCTTTGGCAAAACTATATTATCTGCAAAAAAAATAAATAATTCTAACCAGCAGATTGAAGAATTATGCATCTCAGACCTAGATCAATATCCAGAAACAACTCATGATTCATTTCGATCATCATTAATGTGTTTTTTTTTCATAAAAAGGTAATATTTCATATGCATGCTAATGGTGTAGCTGAGGTATTTTGCAGTAAATAGGTACAAAAGTAATTAAATTCTCCATTAATGTATAAATGAGAAGTAAACCAAAAAAATTATTTATGTGTATTATTAAAAATGTAAAAAACAAAAAACAAAAAAAAAAACAATCACTCTATACATTTTTGGAGTCATATTGACCCCAAATGTCATGGTTTAGAAGGAGAGAACCCAATTGCAGACGATTTGCAGACATTTCAAGGGTTTATTAATACACAAAACAGAAAACAAAACCCACGAGGGGGCAAAACAGGACTGAGGATAGAACACTATGACTAAGACAAGACTATAAACAAAGACTAAATACTGACTTGACAGGAAACAAACTCACAATTATTCATTAAACAGGAATCAGACAAAGCACTCACAAGACTGTATAACATGCAATGTTACACACACTATATTTGACAATGAACCGACACAGGACAGAGAACATGAGGGGATTAAATAGGGAGCAAACGAATCAGGAACAGGTGACACAGGTAAAGCAATAATGACAAAACGAGGATAACAAGGGGGCGGGGCTAGGGGACGAGACAACACAAGCACATGGCCCAAACAAATGGCCATGTGCTTGCACATAAAACATGGGCCTGTCATGATCCTGCCTCAAGACCAGGGAAAATCAGAGACAAGAAGGCAGAATCATGACCCAAATGCACTGAGTGTAAACAGGAAACTAGAGACATATGAGGAAAAGATGGTTCAGTCCTGTGTCTACTGGGAAACTTCCCGCTAAAACTGTACAAGAATGTTTAGAGAGTGTTATCCTTCCTTTTAGGAGAACATTATGGGAACAAAAATACAATTATCTACAGAAAACATTACAAGAACAAAACATAATGCTCTCAAAACATTCATAGAACAACAACATTTCTATCTGGGATGAGCTCATATTGTCAAGTCAAGTCACCTTCATTTATATAGCGCTTCTAACAATATTGATATCGAGATCATAGTATGAGCACACAGTGACTGCGCTGTGAGTAACAGAACTACAAATAACCTTTATCTTTTGTTTTGTTGTACTGGTGGTGTAAAGGAATACAAATATGCTCCTAGTGCATGTTTAATCATATTGTATTAAATGATTTGTTAATGCATTATTTTGTCATGACTTTTACTTATTTAGTATTTAGCTGTGCATAAGTCACAGTAGGGTGAGTTTGAAGGAAAGAGAGAAACACAGAACAGATAAAGAGCTTTTAAGGGCAGTTATTAGTGTATTTCTACGGTTGAAGAGGAGGATCAACTAATCCTGTGCCGTCCAGTAATGTTTATGACAAAGCTGAAATCAAAAGTTCAAGATATGATGATATTATATTATTTAAATTTGTTTCAAAGTCAGAGTATTTCTTATTCCATCTTAAAGAGGCGTTTGATTTGGTTTATCTATAAATGTTAATGAATGCATTAACTATCAAACAGCGGAAAAAGACTGTATGATTTGAATCTTCTGCTTTGTATGCTGGTGGGGTTTATGTTTTATCATTTATTAATATCATAATGATCACTGAGATATACTGTGTTTCAGGAACCAGTGGAGATTGTGTGTACATCAGTTCTGGTGAAAATGTCCGTCTGTCCTGTAATAAAGCTCTTTCTGACTGCAAATCAACTACATGGACCTACTATAAGAGCTTCAGTGATTCAGCAGTTGATCTGATTACTGGAGGGATAAAGAATAAAGACACAGAGAGACATGAGAGACTGAGTCTGGAGTCTGACTGCTCTCTGAACATCAAGAACGTCACAGTAGAAGATTATGGATCATACAGATGCAGACAATATGTGAATGGAGAACAACAAGGACCTGATGCTGATGTTGCTCTGTATGTTCTTCATGGTAAGTTTATGATTATGTGGTCAATTTAAAAAGGGCAGATTCTCCCTTTAAACTCAGATGATGATTGAAGAGTCTGTGATTTGTGTCTTGTGTTCAGTTTCAGTGTCTCCATCTTCATCATCATCATCATCATCATCATCATCCTCACAGACTGAGATCAGTCCAGGCCGCTCTGTGACTCTCTCCTGTCAGTTGTATTCATATGATGGATTCTCCTGTGATTATTTGGTCAGTTGGGGATTTGAGGTGTTGTGGGTGAATCAGGCTGGTGTTGATCTGAAGACAGACTCCAGATATCAGATATTATCATCATCAGATCAAGATCACTGTATCCTCACTCTGACTACAACACTCCTGAATGAAGATGACAACAGAGAGTGGAGATGTCAGCTTACTCACAGAGATCAACTCTTGACCTCAGTCAGATACACTGTCAAGTATTCAGGTGAGAAACAACACTGTAAAATATGATGTTAATGTCCTACAGTAACACAGTAACACAGTTATACAGTAATACAGTAATACAGTACAGTCTCTTCTCAACTACTGCCACTGTAAACTGTGATGATGAACACAAACTGCAGGTCATGATCGATATGAACATATGATGTTAATGTCCTACAGATGATGCGTCTGGACATTCATCTTCTGCAGCTCCAGTCGCTTCACCAACACTGACTCCAGTCAGAAGCTCAAACTCTGAGAAGACATCAAGCCGAACTACAGCAGCAGCTCCTACACAAGGTTCATGATCACATGATCACTGTCACACATCATCAGTCTCTCGCTTCAGTGGTTTGCACTGGCTCTCACAGACTGGTTTATCATCACACATATTATCTACAAAAAAAGCTCTTTAGTCAGGTTTGTTGAGTCAGGTTGAGTTTTGATACAAATGACCGGTCTTGTACAGTCTGTTGTCTGATGCACAATAATTATAATATACAGCTAGTGTAACTCACACCCAGGGATGGACTGACAATCTGTGCATTCTGGAAAAGTCCAGAACGGCCGTCCAACCGAGGGCCGTCGGCAAAAAAAAAAAAAAAAACTAATAAAGCAATATGAACAGCCAACAGCAGGGGCACTAATATGATCACTTATGCTACGTGTAAAAAACAACAACTGAGGAAGAAGAGTCGGCCTACAGCCACTGACAGAAAGTTAGTTTTATAAGGCTGCACTTTTAAATTACATTATATTTGAATAGCAGTGGTCTCCAACATGGTGCCTGTGAGTTGCCTGCTAAACACATTATATAAATCGCCCCAACTTGCCGTCGGGGTTGCAGACTTCGAATGGTATAATTTTGCGACCTTTTTAACTAAACGTTTCAATTTGAACTTTTGCCTCTACAAAATTACCCAACTCTCTTTGATTGTACGCTGTCATTTGCATTGCGTATGAGAAACATCAAATGGCAAACGCTTAAAAAGCGGAATAAAACTAGTTTGATCAGAGCAGCGCATTATCAGCTCGGCCCAAAAGACAGCGATCGCGGACAAAGCTGATCTCGATCACGCGAACATTAGGTTATTACACAGAGATGCGCGATCCACCGAGAAGCATTTCAATTCAGCGCAGAATTCTCTATCTATAAACCCACAGATGACTAACTTATGTGATTTAAGCTTGTAAAAAGCCAGATGAAACAGTGCTGATATTCTCAACATATTCTCAACAACAGGCGAAACATTGTTCCGAGAACAAACCAGTTAGAAGACATTTCACACCACAACTTATGAATTAACTTTAGTAAAACAAACTTTTTTGGCAGAAATGTGCCTGTATTCATATTAAAAATACTGTTATATTAATATAGTCATGTATAAATGTATTAAAGGGGTCATGAACTGGATTGTTTTATTATTTTATAATGTTGCCTGGGGTGCCCTTATAATGTTAGTATGATTTTTACATCAAAAATTTTCATAATTTATAAATAAAAGCCATTTTTCCAAGCCTGATTTCAGCCTCAGATTTGAACGCTCTGTTTTAAGGGGCGTGTCTGCTGTGAGACTGCAGTGCAAACGCCCACTGCTGTGATTGGCTAACATGCTTGCATATGAAATAGTCAGTATTACATGAACTCTCTCGAAAACTTTTACTACGTTTTTACTATTACAGCTATCGAGATTAACAAATCGTGAAAAGTATCGTTTAAAGCATTATATTTAAATCTATTCCATCACATGAAAGGTTGCAGCATGATGAGCACTGACTGAGCAGATGACAGACAGTCTGTTGATCGCGTGAATAAAGATCTTATCATTGCAACGCAATTTTTGCACTCTCACAAATGCTTACACCAAATCACAACGCAAACACGATGTGAATACACAGCAAGAGCTTCGTTGTGTAGTGTAACAGTGTCATTATTTCATCACGAGTTTGGTAAGTGTCCAGATAAGCTCTCGCGGCTCGCGCTGTGCTGTTTGATTGACAGCTTGGGCGAAAGGGATCGTTCTTTGATCGCTTTCTGTATATAATTTAATAACAGTTTAAAAAAGATTATTTTCATAATACAACGAGAAATGATGTGAAGTTGATCGTTTAGTCACTGATGCATAAACAGTATTGAACGATTTTAAGAGAAAGATATCTGAACTTGAATAATTACACAGAAATCACTGATCGCAGATCAGGCATTAGAATACACATGGTTACTTACATGTTGCTGGCAGATCCATGTCGGGAAATTGTGATTGACTGATTTAAAGGGTAACTAAACCCTAAACCAACTTTTTTTAGTTAATGATCTGTAAGAATGGGGCTTTATTAGTGCTGTTCATTGATTCGAGTAACTTTTCTGACATTTGGGTATAAAGTGTTTTAATTCTACAATATATGGTGTAAAAACGTCTGAGTGCTGCCCTCTTCAGGTTGAACAGTGGCTACTGCAGTTGAATTTTCCTATTGGATGTTTGCGGTACTACGTGACGCAAGCAGGTTCCAGCTCACCACGCCCTCCCTTGGTACGAGCTACCACGCCCTTGGTATGAGCTAGCGTAGATTTATCTGTATTTAGTACAGAGGGCAGGAGGGTACGTAGGTGTAGTGTTGCTGGTTGCAACAGCACTGCTGGACTGCATAGCTTTCCAGCAGACTTGGAAATTAGGCACCAGTGGTTGCATGCACTTGGCCTGGAAGACCGAGTGTGAAACCTGCATTTTACGCGGAATTGCTTTTGAAACGCAATAGAGGTGGAAATGGGCTTCTCCACACAGCTCGTGCTGAAAAGCGACGCTGTGCCAAACGCTGCTCTCCTGCATGGACTCCACCACCGTAGCGGCGTCTTGATGTGAGTGATCATATATATTTTAATCACAATTTATGGTTAGGCTAAAGTTAATCCTCTGGGGTCGACAAATGCGTTGGCGCATTTTGCTGGATTTTTTCACATAGCGGCAAAATATGAAAATGCCTATAGAGAGTGCGCGCTATTGACATCAACTCGATAAAACTCATCAGATGCATGTGCTTTACGTCGTCTTGCGACCCTGTGAGTCACTCTCCATTTTAGAGAGTCTGACAGCAGGTCTCAGGTGCACGCCCCCCCCCGCTCACGATTCATCCCCTCTATCTCCGCTGGGGTCTGCCCACTTTTCTAGCATTTTTGCCAGTGGGTGGAGTCAGGCTCTGACCAGGGGTTTAGTTACCCTTTAATAAAGTTTAACCATGCTGGAATCCGAAGGAAGCTTATGCAGACTGTCTTCTTCCACAAACAGGCACTGCACAATATTTAGTAAACAGCATGTTTATTGCTTGGAAGTAGCTCGACCCGGTTTAGCAATTATCATGTCGTCCTATGTTATTTAGCATGTTTGGGCGAATCGGTGGGCGGGGCTAAACAGGCCGTGTTGAAGTAGGCGTTGATCTTCTTTTGTGGAGGCGGTGTTTTATCCTCTTTGACGTCATAGTTCCCCACTTTGAAAAACGAGTCGTTTGCTGAGCCTGATGTCTATAAAAGCTTTTATTGGACTAACAAGGTAGTTTTCAGTTCTGAAACTTACAGGGTATTATTATAGTATGATGATCTCTTATATGTCAAAAGCTCAAGGAAATTTTGATTGCTCAGTTCATCACCCCTTTAAATGTAATGCAGTAATGTTTTTGTTTAGAAGTTGGCAGTTTATTTATTAATTTATTCATTTATATTTATACTAAATGTTTGGGCTACTGTTTTTGATAACACATACAATAGGTTTATAGAAAATCAACAAAAAAATCAATTATATTTTCAGAATTTTTCAGAATTTTTTTTAAACGCTTTTAAGTCTATATCGATATTTTATTATTTCCCATTTGATGGTGAAAAGTAAAAAAGCTTTACCATGTTATGTATAATAAATACTGGAGTATAACAAATAAAAATTCCTTCTAGATTATTTTATCCCTTGAGTTATAGCCCTCGCACAAAAAAAGGTTGGAGACCCCTGGTATATAACTATATGATTTATAATTACAAGTTTGTGTAATATGGGGTTACTATAGACATTTCATTATTTGTATTTTATGGCATTGTACATTTTTTGTTTTTATTTGAAGGCTGAGGCTTCATTATTAAACACAACCCCAATTATCATCATTGGTTTTGAGATGTTACTTGCTGTGAATACCTTGTCTGATAGGCTACAGTATTGTGGCATATAGTATCAGAACATCCTGACTAGTGTCTGTCCCACACGGCTAGAGGCGAATGGCCGGATGATGGGCCTATTTGGGAGAAAGTCCAGGGCTTTTAGCCCCAGTCCATCCCTGGTTGTAAAGATGCCTAACAAAGGTATCAATCTGACATGTTTTTTCTGGACCCTACATCTCAGGTCAATATCACTGACATTAAATCGATGTTGATTTGATGTCAGGAAACAAGAGATCAAATTGATGTGAAATTTATGTCAATACAATGTCTGAAATGTCTGAAAAAAGTATATTTATTACTCATTGTAAATCAATGTGACAACATCTAAAAGACCTAGCCTGAATGATCTTGAAAGTTGTAGACCTAGGTCTATGTATTTTGCATGTGTGTTTTTATTTATTTAAATCCTAGCATATTTACATTTATTAAATGACAGCAGACACTATAATTGCATATACTATAAAAGGTAAATTTAATCTGATATTGGAGCTTGATATTGAATAATATCAAAATAGCATTAAAATTACATCAACATCATGGCATCCTGATGTCAAATAGATGCCCAGCAGGCACAGGATATAGACTACAGCATCGGTCAGACGTTGGATTTTGGTTGAAAATGAAAGTCGGGTTGATGTCTAAATCCAATGTTTGTTTGACTTCAGGCTCCAACGTTGGGCAGTCGTTGAATTTTGGTTGGAATAAACCAAACAAAAAGGTGAAATGCATGGCCGTACACTTATTTAAAAAAAAAACATTATTTTTTAATCATTTTGGACATTTTAAATAAAATCTGAAGAAAATTGGCACTGTTGATCACACTAGTCTACTTTAATATTTCACCAGGAATTTTGTTTTGAAAAACTTTTATTTTGTACAAAATGACACATTGTCACACTTGTGGTCTTCCCGGTCAAAAATGACCGGCCTACAAAAAATTGCTTATAAATCACTCTTTATGCAATATTATCACCCAATATTGGATTCAATCTTTTTGTCCACTTGTTCTCTTTCAATTAGGACTGGTTTTATATTTCTATTTGCATCTGATTAATTGTAGGCCTCATTTGTTTTGCCAGTAGGCATCTCAATTTTTGAGTAAAAAAAAATTTGGAAAAAAAATCAAATCAAAAATTGAAAAATCAAATCAAATCTGAAGAAAATAGGTACCGTTGATCACACTAGTGTACTTAAATTTTTCATCAGGAATTTTGTTTTGAAAAACTTTTATTTTGTACAATATGGCACCAATACAATAATTTTTATTCTTTTCAATAAAGCTTCAACTTCTAAACCGCTGTTAATTCTCAATAAGAATGTTAGTATGAAAGAAATAAAGTCTGGATTGTAATAAGTGAAGATGCTGAGATCCTGAGAGATCTGTTAGTGTTTAATGTTCTGTTGGGGTTTAAAGTGTTTCTGTATGGTGTGTTTCGTGTGTCACCATTGTGTTGAAGAGTAGAGCCTGAGCTTCAGTTCAGGATGAGCAGATGTAACGGAGGCCAGCTAGTCAAGTCAAGTCAAGTTTATTTATATGGCGCTTTTCACAACATAGGTTGTATCAAAGCAGCTTCACAGTAATAAATTAAAACAATACATCAATGTTTGTTTCTAGTGGAACGTCCACATTTGGTAATGCTGATCAATAGTATCGTTGATTGATTAATTAAATTAAATATCCCCAAATATCCCCAACTGAGCAAGCCAAAGGCAACAGTGGCAAGGAACCGAAAAAACTCCATCAGGTGACCTAATGGAGAATAAAAAACCTTGGGAGAACCCAGGCTCAGTCGGGGGCCAGTTCTCCTCTGGCGTTTATGAACTAGAGGTCGGATTTAACCGTAAGATTAAAAGTATTATATGAATGCCTGGCTGAAGAGATGCGTCTTTAATCTAGTTTTAAACTGGGAGAGCGAGTCTGAGCAACGAACAGTATCAGGAAGACTATTCCAGAGTTTTGGAGCTAAATGTGAAAATGCTCTCCCTCCTTTGGTGGATCTGGATATCCTAGGTATGACCAAAAGCCTCGAATTTAGATGTAGTCTAAATTCGCTGTGCGCTGGGCTAGTAGTCGCTGTGCGAGTAAACCTCACTCCTCTGATCTCAATAGGCGCTCTAGCGACAGATGCTAGAGGCTGCAGTCTTTAGCCTCCTTGTTAGAGCGCCTGACTCTCACGCCGGAGACCCGGGTTCGAGACCCGCACGGAGCGGGGTGTGAAGGACCCGGGTGAGAGGGGTTACACAGAGAAACACTGATGAAATGCTGCATGTTGCTTTATTTAACCCCCTGAGGTCGACAATCGCGCCGGCGCGATAGGCTCGCTTTTTTTCAGTTCAGTTCAAAATAAATTAATTTTGCTCTGTTGACTTTGATATTACAAGCAAGTTTCATACATCAATCGATTCTGTTAAATGTGTATTATTTTTGTGTATACTCACAATAAAAACAAAGTGTTGTGCTTTTTGCCAAATAAAGAAAAATAAACGTGATGCGAGTTCTGCCTTCTCTCTGTCAGTGTAGTCCATTCTGAAACGCGTCCGAAAATGAACTGTAACTCAGCGAATACTCAGTCAAACAGGCATACAGACACACAGGCATGAAGCTTGAATTCTCTTCTTTTAAATGAGGTAATTTATATAAAAAACAAATATTCTCATCTTGTGAAATCTGTATTAAAAGTGAGCGATTCCAGTCGAGCTAATTAGAGCTCATTCAAAGGTAATGTGAACCCGCCCACGGAGAGCACGTGCTATTCAAACGCAAATTGCTGAGGCAATCCAAGCAAACCTGTGAACGCCCCCCATATTAGCTCGAGAAAACACAAGTTTAATCATATCATTGTATCATCACGTGTTTACACCATCTGGCAGCGCTGTGAGGAATAATAATAATGGAAAATCTACCTCAGAGTGCGGGTATTGCAGGAGAGAGGATCCGAATATTGTAGTACGTTTTTTTTCCTTCTCAAGTTCTGTGAATGAATGAACGGCAGCCGCAGAGATGCGCGCTGATTACCACAGCTCGCAAAAAGACAGTTTAAATTTAAATTGCGTCTCTGTGTCAATGAATGATGATGTTTTAGCAAACTGTATTGCTATACTGAGTTGAGTAAAAATCGACAAAAATATGTTGAAATAAAATGTAGGCTATTTGTATAAGCAACGTTTTAAACTGAAAATTAACATTTATATGCCCTAATATTTCATAAAAACAAGGTTACAGTCAGGCGTTTCTGTTTGTGTATGAATGTTTCGGTTTTAGCAAACTGTATTGCTATACTGAGTAAATATCGATTAAAATATGTTGAAATAAAATGTATTTGTATAAGCAACGTATAAAACTGCAAATTAACATTTATATTTCTTATAATAAAAATGAAAGACCTATGTTACAGACATATGAAAGACAACATTTCGTTGATTAGTTTTGGATAGATTATACATTTTTACTGTAAAATATCTGCCACCTCAAATAAGCTTTTGTTTGCCAATATTTGCTCATGTTAAATATAGTATGTTTTGTCAAAAATAATCAAATAATCAATCAAATCCTTAACTTTGAAATATGTATGATAAAATGTATACTTTAGTTTTTACAAAGAAAGATTACACTTGAATTGTTGTTGTAATTGTAACCTTTTTAATAAAAAAATATATTTACAAGGTAGATGTAAACAAACTATTAAAAGGTAAATATAAGCCTTTTCTTTAAATAACTTTTATTGTGTTTTATTAGTGACAAATTTGGGGAGAGGATAAATATTCCAAAACTGAAAATACAGTATGAGAATTAACTGCACAATTACTAGACATGTTTTCCTTGGATATTATTGGCCAAATTGCAAGCACAATATGTGGAAAAATAAAAAAGAATTGAGATGCTTCCAACTGTTGCTCTTGCATTCTTGTGGCTCAGTGACTCACCTGAATGAATGGCTAATTAAGTATGCGGGCCCCATTGTCTCCTCAGGTGTGAACCACTAAATATGCATCGTTGACGCCCACTCCGCATATTGCCTTTCCAAACAGAAAGTGCTTTGCAAAATTCAAATCAATGTATTGTGTTATGTGAATGATTAGGCAGGGTGATTTTCACATCATTTTGAAGAAAAAACACTAGGCGATGACATCTATTAGACAAAAGTCTTATTGGCACATATTTAGTATGTGTTTTGTGGTCTTATTTCAGAAACTTTAGTTTTTAGTTTTTTCAATAACCACGCATAAACATTATTCTCTCAAAAATGCAGACATGTACATTCTTGTTGCTCACATATTATGGTAGCCCTGTTTGTGCTAAATAGTGTGTAATTTTTTATTGCCATTAATATGTTTATAAGCAACTGAAAAAAGCACAAATGTCAGGGCATGTCAGAACATCTCAAGGACCCCAAAAACACCTTAGACCCCAGAGGGTTAACAGACAGTAACTGTGTAGTTGCTGATGCAGTGACGTATAGTCACAGCAAATCATGCATGTAGTTAACTGCATGTTTTTCAGTAAAAAAGTCAGAAAATAAATGTAAAATAACTGTTTTTCTGTTAAAAAAAGATTAATGAAGATTTCTGTAAAAGTCTTTTGCACTTCATTTAAAAAAATACACAGTGTAGCTTTAAAGAAAACAAAACAAAAAATCCAATACTTTTTGTTGTGTAATCAGTATTATGCAACAAATGTTTGATCAAGGGGAAAGCTCCCTGAACAGATGGCTAGTCCATCACAGGGCTCTCTCTCACACACACACACACACACACACTTTGGACTGTGTGTGACCCCTCCAAACGGGTCCTACTCGCCCGCTCCGTGCGGGTCTCGAACCCTAGTCTCCGGCGTGAGAGTCAGGCGCTCTAACAAGGAGGCTAAAGACTGCAGCTTCTAACGTCTGTCGCTAGAGCGCCTATTGAGATCAGAGGAGTGAGGTTTACTCGCACAGTGACTACTAGCTGGCCTCCGTTACATGTGGTGTGGGGGAAACCGTAGTTCCCCGGAAGAAACCCATGCTGACACAGGAGAACATGCAAACTGAAAGGACTCCTGCAGTGAGGCAACAGAGCTGACCAATGAGCCCCTGTGCCGCCCGGATTCATGGATAAGGACTGTTTATTTCTCTGAATCTCCTGTGTCATGCGCTTACTTGTGACAAAGTCTGATTCATTTCCGCGAGCCTGTTCATTCGGACAGCTGGTTTAAAAAAAAGATTCGTCTGTTCCATACGTCATCAAGCAATGATGGCACTACGCCATCCTCGGTAATCCTCTGCAAACTTCGACAGTGGGGTCTTTTTGAGTGGGACATGCTTTAGCTTGTGTGTTTTGCGTCATTAACCTGGAACTAAAGTTCGATTCAGTTTGATTAATGAACCAGCTCGACTTGTTACTTCCTACCGGCTCAAAATAACAATTCGTTCAAGAACCGAACATCACTAGCGCTTTCTACAGCCACACCCAACAATATATAAAGATAAAATGGACTATAAGTTACAACACTGAATTTAAGAGTGATTTTTCTGTTAAGCTAATTATGATGTGGGCAAGGTAAATAGAAAATGAATTTCAAATTTTGGATAAGCTTGATATTATAAGTTCTTGTTCTTGAATTTAAGACCACATTGCTAACATTTAGTTTAGGAAAAGGAATAATTTGTCATGAGCAAGCGTTGCTCTACTGATGTATTTTGTTTATTTCATTACAATGCTGAAGATATTTGTGTGTGTGTGTGTGTGTGTGTGTGTGTGATGTGTGAGTGGTTGGATGTCATATTTGCATTAATGAGAGCTCAATGTAATACTAAAGGCATGAGTATTGATGGACAAACACGTGTTAGATGGTTGAAAAATATTTTTTGGTACAAAAAGGGATGTTTGAAATAGCTCATTTGAATATCTGTAGTTTAAGGAATAAAATAAATGATATCTCAGAAATATTACAGAATTATAATTTCCACATATTAGCCATTTCAGAAACACATTTAGATTCAACTATTAATAGTTCTGTATTGAATATAGATGGCTATAATTTATATAGGCAGGACAGAAATTTGTATGGAGGAGGAGTAGCTTGTTATGTTAAAAATAATATTCCAGTCAAAGTTAGAGGAGATCTTAATATACCAGGAGTTGAAGTAATATGGGTACAGTTACAATTACCTTATGTAAAGCCTGTTCTTATCGGATGCTGTTATAGACCACCAAATGCTACTGTAATGTATTTGGATCAAATATGTGAATTGTTGGATAAAGCATGTGAAAGGGGAGATGAAATCTACTTCTTAGGAGATTTTAATATAGATTGGAAGTCTACGAATTGTACATCAAAGGGTAAATTACTTTCTTTAGCTAATATTTGTAATCTGTCTCAAATAGTTAAGGATTATACACGGGTAAATTTGAAAGCCGATGGCACATATTCAGCAACTCTCATTGATTTAATTTTTACAAATGCAAAAGAGTTATGTTCGGAGGCAGTCTCTATTCCAGTCGGTTGCAGTGACCATAATTTAATAGCTGTGAAAAGAATTACAAAAGTATCTAAATCCGGTCAAAATTTTATTCATAAAAGGACATATAAAAAGTTTAAAGAGAATGATTTCGTAGAAGAAATGAGGAGTGTAGATTGGTTGGAGGTTACACAGCAGCAGAATCCTGCTAGAGCTGTGGCCATTTTTGATAACTTGATAACCAGAGTAATAGACAAACATGCTCCTTTAAGGAAACAAACTGTAAGAAATGTCTCAACTCCATGGCTGGATCAAGAGCTCAAAGAATATATGAGGTACAGGAATCAAGCTAAAGCAGAAGCTATTAAACAGAATGACGTGGTTCAGTGGAATAAGTATCGTAAATTGAGAAATCAGGTGACTAAAATGAACAAACGTAAAAAACAAATACACTGAAAAAAATGATTTATTGACTTAGTTGAATTTGCTAAAAAAAATTATGTTAATTGGTTCCACATAATTAATTTTAGCTACATTTTAACAAATGCATTACGTTGAACTAAGTTCAACGTAATGCATTTGTTAAAATGTAGCTAAAATCAATTGTGTGGAACCACTTACGATAAAAACATTTAGTAAATTCAATGAATTTACTGAAATCATTGAATTTACTAAAAAAAATTATCGTAAGTGGTTCCACACAATTGATTTTAGCTACATTTTAACAAATGCATTAAGCTGAACTTAGTTCAACGTAATGCATTTGTTTAAATGTAGCTAAAATTAATTATGTGGAACCAATTAACATAATTTTTTTTAGTAATTTTAACTAGTCAATGAATCATTTTTTTCAGTGTATATTATCAAAATAAATTAAGAGAGGCTGGAATGGACAGTGCAAAGGTATGGAAAACACTTAATGAATTACTGGGAAGGAAAACAAAACGTAATACAACATCATTAGAGGCTGATGGGATTTGTCTTACTAGACCAAAAGAGATTGCTAATTATTTGAGCCATTTTTTTAAGCATAAAATACAAAAAATTAGACAAGCCATGGATTTGGGACAAGATGAAAATATCTCATATGACCTAATATCAAATAGGATAATGAAAACAAAAGATTGCACATTTAAATTTAACACTGTAACAGAGGACAATGTGAAGAAAATATTACAAGCAAGTAAAGATAAACCCTGTGGAATAGATCACTTAGATGTTAAACTGTTGAAGATGGTGGTAGATGTCATTGCTTTGCCCATTTCTCATATTATTAATCTGAGTTTAACAGCAGGTGTTTTTCCCTCACAATGGAAAAAAGCAAAAATTTTACCTTTAATAAAAAATAACGAAGAACAGTTTTCAGGTCAGAATAGCAGACCAATAAGTTTATTGCCGGCAGTAAGCAAAGTGATGGAAAAAGTTGTGTATGATCAAATACAAGAGTATTTGGAAGTAAATGGGTTAAACACAATGTATCAGCATGCTTATAAAATGGGTCATTCCACAACAACAGCACTCACTCAGTTAACTGACTATTGGCTACAGGAAATTGATAAGAAGAATTTAGTGGGCACAGTATTTTTAGATCTAAGTGCAGCCTTTGATGTTCTAGATAATAATAATAATCCGATACTGTAAGAAATTTATTCCCAAATGGCTGATCAAACGATTAGCCCAATCTTTAGTATTAGCTCATTTAGACTACGCGTCAGTTGTTTGGTCAAATACCAGTGAAAATAATTTATACAAATTGCAAGTCGCACAGAATAAAGTGGCACGTATCGTTTTGGGTTGTCCATATACAACTAATATAATCACAATGCACAATAATTTGGCATGGTTAACTGTACAATATAGATTGAAATATTTTCTTTTATCATTTATTCATAATATCATTGAAACAAAAACTCCTGAAATAATTTACAGAAAATTGACATTTTTTGCTGATCAACATAATTACTGCACAAGACAAACCACTGGAATGCGATGTGTTCTGCCTCAAGTCAGAACTAATCAGTTTCAGAGAGCAGTTTGTTATCGGGCCATGGTTGCATGGAATGGATTACCAGGATTTTTGTTGTTGGAAAATAACAGAAATTGTTTTCAAAAGAAATTAAAATTGTTTCTGTTCACACAAGAGTCATGATGCTGGAAGAGTATGGTAATATGGAAAGATGTTTTATAGTTTGTATTGGAGAGCTATTTATGGATTATATGTTCAAATGTATAGCATTTTTTGTTTGTTTGTTTATTTATTTAATTGCATTGGGCTATTGTAGATGATGTCCAGTTTGTGGATGGGTGTGAGTGGGTGTGTGTGTGTGTGTGTGTGTGTGTGTGTGTGTGTGTGTGTGTGTGTGTGTGTGTGTGTGTGTGTGTGTGTGTGTGTGTGTGTGTGTGAATAATGTACAAATTATGATGAATTATGTCAATTTGAGATGTAATGAAGAGGAGACCCCAGGAAGAATAGCAACTGAGATGTCAGGCGCTAATGGGGATCTTAATAAATGAAATGAAATGAAAAAAAAAAAGACAGTTAGTGTCATTCTTAGTTTGTAGATTTAATTATGATATTCTCCCTCTTTCAGTTCGCCGTGGTGCTGGTTGGCTCGTCTGGGTAGTGATCACAGTGGCATGTGCAATATTCACTATCATGATCACCATCATACTGTATACAATGTAAATAAATATGTATCAACAAAGAGTAATATAATTTGCTTTTAGACTAATGCAAAAGTACATTTGAATATTACATTAACAATGAAATGGCTTGTTTCCGTTTCTTTTTTACAGTCAGAAGAAAAGGATAAACTGCAGATCTGCAATACGGGAGTATGAGGTGAGATGGCCAAAACCACAGAATGATACTAATAAATCAATAACAGCTTCTTTGTACATGTAGAACACATATATTGTCACGTACTCCTCTGAGACACGAAGGTTGAGGATCCAAATGTAGTTTATTTGAACAGAGGGTAATCCAAAGACGTAATCCATAAAACAGGCAAGCGGTCAAAAAAGACCAGTCCTCTTGGAGAGTAACCAGTCCAAACAATAACAGGGTCACAGGGTCACAGGGACACAGGGGTCACAGGGTCACAAGGGTCACAGGGTCACAGGGGTCACAGTGGTCACAGGGGACACAGGATCTCAGGGGACACAGGGTCACAGGATGTCAGGGTCACAGGGGTCACAGGGGACACAGGGGACACAGGGGTCACAGGGGTCACAGGGGACACAGGGTCACAGGGTCACAGGATGTCAGGGTCACAGGGGTCACAGGGGTCACAGGGGACACAGGGGACACAGGGGTCACAGGGGACACAGGGTCACAGGGTCACAGGATGTCAGGGTCACAGGGGACACAGGGGTAACAGGGTCACAGGGGACACAGGGTCACAGGGTCACAGGGGTAACGGGGTCACAGGGGTAATGGGGTCACAGGGGTAATGGGGTCACAGGGGTAACAGTGTCACAGGGGACACAGGGGTCACAGGGTCACAGGGGTAACAGGGTCACAGGGGACACAGGGGTCTCGGGGTCACAGGGGTCACAGGGGTAACAGTGTCACAGGGGACACAAGGGTCACAGGGTCACAGGGGACACAGGGGTCACAGGGTCACAAGGGTCACAGTAGTCACAGGGGACACAGGATCTCAGGGTCGCAGGGGTCACAGGGGACACAGGGTCACAGGGGACACAGGGTCACAGGGGACACAGGGGTAACAGGGTCACAGGGGACACAGGGTCACAGGGGTAACGGGGTCACAGGGGTAACGGGGTCACAGGGGTAACAGTGTCACAGGGGACACAGGGGTCACAGGGGACACAGGGGTCTCGGGGTCACAGGGGTCACAGGAGTAACAGTGTCACAGGGGACACAAGGGTCACAGGGTCACAGGGGACACAGGGGTCACAGGGTCACAAGGGTCACAGGGGTCACAGTAGTCACAGGGGACACAGGATCTCAGGGTCACAGGGGACACAGGGTCACAGGGGTCACAGGGGACACAGGGTCACAGGATGTCAGGGACACAGGGGTCACAGGGGACACAGGGGTAACAGGGTCACAGGGGACACAGGGTCTCAGGGTCACAGGGGTAACGGGGTCACAGGGGTAACAGTGTCACAGGGGTCACAGGGGACACAGGGGTCTCGGGGTCACAGGGGTAACAGTGTCACAGGGGACACAGGGGTCACAGGGTCACAGGGTCACAGGGGTCACAGTAGTCACAGGGGACACAGGATCTCAGGGTCACAGGGGTCACAGGGGACACAGGATCTCAGGGTCACAGGGGACACAGGGTCACAGGATGTCAGGGTCACAGGGGTCGCAGGGGACACAGGGGACACAGGGGACACGGGTTACAGGGTCACAGGGGACATAGGGTCTCAGGGTCACAGGGGTAACAGGGTCACAGGGGACACAGGGTCTCGGGCTCACAGGGGTAACAGTGTCACAGGGGACACAGGGGTCACGGGGTCACAGGGGTAACAGTGTCACAGGGGACACAGGGGACACAGGGGTAACAGTGTCACAGGGGTCACAGGGTCACGGGGTAACAGGGTCACAGGGGACACAGGGTCACAGGGGACACAGGGTCACAGGGGTAACAGGGTCACAAGGACACAGGGGTCACAGGGTCACAAGGGTCACAGGGGTCACAGTGGTCACAGGGGACACAGGATCACAGGGACACAGGGGTCACAGGGTCTCAGGGTCACAGGGGTAACAGTGTCACAGGGGACACAGGGGTCACAGGGTCACAGGGGACACAGGCAAAAAGGAACCTCCAAGGACAGGCAGAGATCAAAACCAAGAACACGGGAATAACAGACAGAATGCTCAGAATTGCAGTACAAACACTAAACAAGACTTTGCAGAGAATGAATGTGAAAACCAGGCTATTATAGGGTGAGTTAAACAAGGTAATGAGACAGAGGTGAATGTGATAATGGATGAGAGTCTGAACTAAGGATTATGGGGAATGTTGTGGATATATATACACACACTCAAGATTTGTACATGGTTTTATGAGTTTTATGAGTTTATGACTTTTGATTGTCATGACAGCGATTTAAAATCTTTTACATTCATTTTTTTTATTTAATTTTTTTTTTATTTAAAATGGTGATAATCATTTTTCTCTGATTTCACTTCTCTCTGTTTCCCTGTAGAACGATCCCAGAACTGATCCCAGTGAAGGCACATATACAGGTCTTGACCTCGAGTCCAGATCACCTGACCTCTACAACACACTCCCAGTAAGAGGAATATCAAAAACTACGTGTAAAAGAGCTGCATTCAAAAGTCAAATAATCAATAATCAATGTGTTTTTCCCATAGACTGTCCATCCCAGACCTGCTGTTCACCAGTCAGGCTCTTCTGAATATGAGAATCTGTCCGTAAGTTTCTCAAGTCTTCTCAATTTCATACATTTAAAAAAAAAAAATGTCTTCAGTAGTCAATCAACTAGTCAATAGATACTAATCAGTCTTTTCTTTTGTTACAAGATGGATTATACAAGTCGTTTCACTTACAGAAATATATATTTTTTCTGAGATTATTTGTACCATTTGTAGTGTTGATTTATGTAAATGTATGTCTTATTTCTGTTGTAGCCACAGCAAGACGCCACAGTAAGATGAAGCACAAGCTAAACTTTACTCAACTTTTGTCTCATCGCTGGACAGATCCACATCACAACTACTGATGAAAAATGAAACGCATCTTCAGAGTTTCCATTCTGCAGAAAGTAATGGATTATATTCATGTGACATAATTAAACAGTCAAAGTGTAATTAATTAACAAGATTAGAGTTGTTTCTGTAATATTTTATACATTTTATCTGTGTATTAAAGAGTCCATGTGACAGATTTTTCTCTTTATTCCTTTTCAAATAAAACATTAAATGATAAAAAGGTACGAAGATTCAATATTTTGTTTAAAATCTGCGTTTTAAAGTGTATATTAAACTGGCCAAGTCACGTGATTTCAGAAAACGAGGCTTTGTTAGGTCATACAATGTCAAATGAAATTTGAAATTCTGATAATTTGATGCTAAAACAGTGGTTCTTGTACTGCCATAGTAACCAAGGCGACATACATGGACAACTGCGTTACGTGTAGCGGCAGACGTTGTTGCCGTAGTGTTGTTGTTTCGTCCAAACATTATGGACCATGGCAAGCAGACTTTGGGACAAAATGAGAACTCTCATACAGCCAACCAACTAACACATAGAATAACATTATAACTTTCAACACACTCAAATACAGTTTAGTTTGATAGTGTAGACCAAGTGAAACAGTGCTGCGTTACCTTACTAGTTTAATTTGTTAAATTAACTGATTAGTGTGAATAGCTGCTAGTTCGGTAAAATAAAAGTCCTCGTGTGGAGCTGATATCTGGGGGTCAGCCCTATGTTCCCACGGGCCTATGTTCCCACATTTCTAAGAATTTTTTTTTTACTGAAAATTTTGAAAATTAGGCCCTGATCCCACAGCCCTATGTTCCCACAACCATATGTTCCCACAGCCCTATGTCCCCACAGTCCTATGTTCTCTCATTTAACCCCCCCATCCCCCGAACTTAGTTAAGCAGGAAGCGCCAAGTGAGGGGTAGGTTTAGGTATGTTAACTAATAAAGCCCTAGTCCCCTATGAAGGGTAGGTTTTAGTGCTTGTGCTGGTACAGGGATAGCCCAATTACATCCCAGACAAGTCTCCCTCCTGTGAGGGGTAGGTTTAGGTATGTTAGGGTTAGGGTTAGTGTAAGTGACTACCAAATTGGGAGAAATGGGGATACATAAGGCTGTGGGAACATAAGGTTGTGGGAACATAGGGCTGTGGGAACATAGACATGGTCCCGATATCTGTCTCTCATTAGCAATTGAGCCCTACTTCAAACCACTGTCATGTTAACAAACATCAATGTATTCACATGAACATTATTTCCCCATAAACATTATTAGATCCATCGGCATGATGACAAGTTCCACTCTCATTCACTGCGTCATCAATCTACGCCTTTGTTATTGTTTTGAAGAGGTTAGCGACTCCTAGTGGCAAAAAACTACATATTGTACCTTTAACAAAAGGCTGTATCAATTAATTCAGTGAACTTAATATTTTATTCAGTGAAAACAACACAAAAACGTGTGATGCTGACAGAGGTTGGATTATCGTAGCTGTCAGAGGAATCTAGGGTTTTAATGAGGCTGTTGATGAGCATTCAGTGATCAATAGTGTGATAGATGGCCTCTTCTTGAGCAGAATCCGCTGTTAAACTCTGATACACGTGACTCCGTCTACTGGCGTTCAGCTCTGTGTAGATCTGATCTTGTGTTTGTGCTGAAACAACATCTGTGTAGTAGGAGTCTGTGTCGACCGCTTCTGTGTTTGTGTAATCCAGGTTTATGGGTCTGTAAAATTCCTCTTTATCACGTTGAGCTTTGCTGGAAGCCTTATTCTCTGGTAGTCATCCTATATAAAATAAATAAATATAACTTATAAATTATAAGCAGAAAACAGCTAATATATAATATATACTGCCTTCTTAAGAGTCTATGATTGGATCATTATCACAGTGATTATTTTGTTTCTAGCATTTTATATGTTTGGCAACAGTTCTTCTAACCCTAACTGATGGAGTGTGTGGTTTTCATTACTTAAACAATCATGCAGGAAGACACATAATGGCCATATTCCAGGATCACAGTGTCAAGATTCATCAGGCTCAGATTGTGAAGGAATGGTTTGGAGGAGCATGAAGAATCATTTTCACACATGAATCTGCTCCTCTGAGTCCAGAGTTTAAACTCACTGAAAGTCTTTAGGATGTGCGGGAGGAGACTTTACAGAGAGCTGGACTCTTGCATTGACAATACAAGATCCTGACCAAAAACATCACAACAGTTATTTCCATCCAGAGATGAATTTTGATATTGTCATCCTGGAATATGGCCATGATGTGTACAACAATAGTGTCTCAATAATTCTAAAATAAAACTGATGTAAAAAAAAAAAAACATTATTAATTATGAATGAGATTTGCTGTCGTCACCTGAACTGGGTTTGATATTGTCCTTCGGTGATGAGCAGAACCTGACAAGAACATAACGATTTAATTATCGATTTATTGAAATATGCAGGGACTCTTTCAGAACTTGAACAGAAGATGTTTTGAAGAAAAAGACATGTTCTGTTAGTGCTGTAGTCTCACCTGAGTTACTGCGACTGCTGTGTTTCAGGACTTGAAACAGACCAAACAGAAACACGAAAAGCAGAGCGCAAACACACATCAAAGCCACCATCATCATGAACCTGGAGTAAGACTCCATGAGCAAGACACCTAACCCCAGCTGCTCCCGACGAGCTGGATGGCGCCTTGCATGGCTGACACCGCCGTCGGTGTGTGAGTGAGTGAGTGAATGGGTGAATGTGAGGCTATGTAAAGCGCTTTGGTGGCCATAGGTCTGTGAAAGCGCTATATAAATGCAGTCCATTTACCATTTACCTTTTGATGCAAACCCACAATGAGTTGACTGAAAAAAGCAAAACCACATGTGTGTGTGTGTGTGTGTGTGTGTGTGTGTGTGTGTGTGTGTGTGTGTGTGTTTCGTAATCTCACCACCAGGGGCCTGTTTCAGAAAGGAGGTTAAGTGAAAACTCTGAGTATGTTAACCCTGAAATGAGGGAAACTCTGAGTTTTCTGTTTCAGAATGGGAGGTATGTTAAACCTGAGAAAGCAGAGTAAGTCAAGCCCGTTTCTGAAAGAGAGGTAACTTATACTCAGAGTCAGTTACCATGGTAACTTACTCTGTGAACCTAACCTGGTCGGGAGCAGGTTTTCTTCTGTAAACCCAGAGTTTCTATCGGTCTCCTCCCACTTTTTTAAAGAGGAAGCGGTGTTAGAACAACTCATTCATTCTTTCAGTACATTTATCAAATTAATATTTTATTAATAAATAAAATATTGCTATTTTTACTGCAGTTTTTTTTCTATTTTTTTAATAAGATGAAGTCTATATATCTCCTTAACTGGCAACTGAAAATACAGTAGTAGATTAGAGTTACATAATGTAGTTTTAAACAAATTCTGCAGAATTAAACTGTGGCATTTACTGGAAATCACTGAACTGTGTTGATCTGTGCAACAGAAGATGATGGATCGTCCTCCTGCTGTTCTTCCACACTCTGGGGGCGGAGGGAGAGATACGAATACCTGTTTATACTTAGATTTAAACTTAGATTATCCACATAAAATGTGAAATAATCAGAATGTGTAGATTGTTTGATGTGTAGACACATAAAGTTAACATTACCTCTGTAGGCCTCTCTGTGGCAGCAGAAACTCTTTATCCCCATCGTCCTGTGAAGATGAGCATTTGGTCGAGTGCACTTTATAACACTATTTGTCATAATGTCTGGTGTATTGAGTGGCGACTTACGACTGCCTGGGGTTCTGTTGGACAGGAGGCTCCAAAACACAGATATTACCATCAGAATCTGTTGGGACCAACAAAAAACCCAACCTCAAAGTAAAATAAATGGAAATATCAAAAATAACCTATATAAAAAAATAACACATATGTAAACCTCTTACATTTTATGAGGCCCTTGGATCTTCGGGAGTGACTGGCTCTGAAGCCCCTCCAGGAATTCCCTCAGCCACTGACACAGACACTGGATGCTATTTAGTTATTTAATATGTCAAATGTAAAGTCATGTAGCCTTCACCCATGACATGCTCAAGCCTTACTTGATTGAATTATGTTTTTATATTTAATTTTCAGCTGCTGCCATGTTCTTTTAATACCTGCAGGATTGTCCTATGAAAATTAAAATTAGGTTGAATAACACACTGTTCTTCCAGTTTCACCTCTGATATTATAACAATTGGGTAAGTTACTTGTATTACTAACGACAAATGACATCTTCAACAGTGTAATTAGATTAATGTAATAATGACAATCTTTAGAAAGTATTGGTCTACTTATTACTAATTACTAAATCCCATATCAACCTCAACCACTTGAACAATACAAGGAGAGACAAGAAACTGCGCTTTTAATGCTTTCAAATAAACAATGTACAATTGCATGAATTATTCTTGAATTGACCAAAGTGTGTAGAGGGAGAAGGTTACATTAAAAATATACCTTTTAAAAATGTATCTTAAATATACAGAATTGTTCTATAGTCTAATGCAATTACATCAGATTTTACTTTAAATTACAGAAGAATTAAGAGTAATCCCTTTAATTAAATTACAGCATTAATGTTCTAATACTGTAAAATTACAGTAATGGTGTTCGTACTGGTGAGAAATATGAAGACCTCTTTTTGTCTGGCGCTGTTGCCATGGTGACTCATAATATCTGCGCTCCATTGATAATGGCTTTTTATAGTTGTGGTGCACGCGCTTAACTCAGAGTAGGTCAACTCAGAGTTGATTGAACTAACTCATTTCAGCTGATCTGTAACTGAAAACTCAGAGTTTCCCATCTCAGGGTAAGTCAACTCAGAGTTCAAGGTTTAACTCAGAGTTGTTTGAACCTCCTTTCTGAAACAGGCCCCAGGTTCTTCCGGGAACAGGTCTGTGGTTTGTTCTTGTGGATCCCCTGCACAGAAAACAAAAGCGAAAGGACTATAGTTAATCATCTGATAGTTCATCATCTGTATCGAAACCTCAGCTGGCATTCATTCACCACACATTTGAGTGAATTCAGTTCTCACAGTGACTCATTATGAGACGTGTAAGAGGAAGATGACACTGCTTTTTAAAATAGTTGTACATGGAGCTTAAATTATTTTTTTTCCACAACAGTTAAACGTTAGATGTTTAGACAAATGAAGATGACACCGCTCTAACAGAAAACCCTACTCATCACATCAACTGCTCGTATATATTAAGGATATTCATTAGGACGGATAGTCTTCAGCTGTTGTGAATCTCACCTTTGCTGACTGTTATCCAGATCTCAGAGGTAAAGTCAGACAGGAGATCGATATCTACACCACACCAGTAC
Source organism: Squalius cephalus (assembly GCF_949319135.1). Taxonomy (NCBI): domain Eukaryota; kingdom Metazoa; phylum Chordata; class Actinopteri; order Cypriniformes; family Leuciscidae; genus Squalius; species Squalius cephalus. The sequence goes on from NC_137122.1 coordinate 1,984,803, forward strand.
TTCCCCGAGTCTTCCGGAGCCAGTCTAGAGACGAGAGCCGTGAGAACATGAGCGCTGGTGTCGTCCAGAAGAGCCAGTCTCCCTCGATCAGACCTCGTGTCTCGATGGGTCGTGTGAACACACTGAGGATCTCTCGGAGAAACCCAGCCGCTCATCTGACAGAAGAACTTGCTGTTATTCTCGTATGTTTCAGGGTATCTGCAGGAGACTGAGATGTTGCTTCCCACAGATCCAGTGACAATAAGAGCCAGTGAGTTATTCATCAGCCACAGCGCTGACAGAACAAGCACTGCTGACAGAGGCAGATTCAGAGTTATTAGGCTGAATTGTGGTGTTTATCAATGACACTGAAGAGTACAAAGTGCAATTCTTACTGATTTAGTGTTATGACAGATATCATACCTGAGAAACTGATGGAGGAGAAGGTTCTCATGACTGTCCACTTGAACATCGACTCCCACTACCTGTTCTCACACTACATACTAGACAGATAGTGTGTGTGTGTGTGTGTGTGTGTGTGTGTGTGTGTGTGTGTGTGTTTCTAGAGTTACACTTCCCTAATGCACATGGATAAACACAAACACAGTGTCAGAAGTATGATCTGAAAAACAGCTCCCTCTTCAGGACAGTGGAGGTAAAGTCTGGCCATCCTCAATGTTACACCATCCATCCATCATAAGTGGTGCCTGATTCTTTTATATAAGGGAATGCAGTTACATGTTAATGCCCCATCCATCCATCCATCCATCCATCCATCCATCCATCCATCCATCCATCCATCCACATATTCATCCATCCATCCATCCATTCATTCATTTATCCACAAATTAATCAATCCATCCATCCATCCATCCATCCATCCATCCATCCATCCTATTGTTTCCTGATTATTAGGGAAGGCAATGGCATGTTCCTCCCTCAAATAGGTGTAAATACTGAACATGCATGTAAACACACACAGTTTGATCTTATTTTGTAAACACTGTCTTTAAAAATGAAGAACTACTTGTATTAAAGAAAGAAGATCACTTTTCAGGAAGCTGATTTCATCTAATCATGGTGACAGGAGGTTTCCCTTCACACTGAAAGTTTCGTTTGATATTTGTAATGTAAGCTCTATAGTCATGCTTTTAGATATTCTTTAACCAATCCTTTAGAGAGAGTGTTTTAACTTTTTCTATTTGCAAGTGGTTTCATTCGGGTTGTTCCTGTCTCGGCGTGGGGAAGGTTGCTCAGACTTTAAAAAGAGGAAGGAAAAAAACTAAAATAGCAGAAGAAAGTTTTCAGCTTGCATTTGCACTTCACTCTCCTGGAGTCTGTTTACAGCGGCTGAAACTACACAACGGTAAAAGATTCACTTGTTCAGTAATTAATATTGTCTAACTAATTAATCTCCACACAAGAAAATGGAAGTGAGAAACATTTTCTTTCATAATAACCTCTGTTAGATGACTCATGTGTCCCTAACGTTATCTTTAAATGAGTTTCATCTGTGGAAATCTACTAACAGTGAAGATTGTAACGTATTTGTATCATTTTTGCAGTGTTTATAATGCAATAAACGGCTGTTATCATAGTTTTGATGAAATGAAAGATGACATATTGAACTGTTGTGTAAATTATTTAGTTTCCTGTGATGTCACTGATAACTCTTGCTCTGGTGTATCTGCTCCTGATTCCAGGTGAGTCTCTCCTGTAAATGACATACGAGTTCATTACTAACTAAGAGTAAAAGGTTTTGGCTAGTTAACATGGATCAGTTAGCACTGCTGGTAGCCCCAGGAAAAATAGCACTGGTAAACTATCTACTATATGGAGGGAAATTTCTGTGATTTATTTGTTGCTTCTAAAGAAAATGGTATTATTCAGGTTATGCTGATATAATGCTGAAATAAACTGCTAACATTTAGAGCATAACGTTTTTCATGGTTAGTGTTGAATGTTCTGCTTCCTGCATTTCATCACCTTCTGTCTGATGGCTGTAGGTTTTACACAGATCACATCATAAGTGTAATTCTTAATTTATTAACAACAATTTTGTAAAGAAAAACAAGTTTTAACTAGAAAAAAAAGTTTGTCGAGACAAACTTTAAGTTGGCTTGAGAAAGTTTGTACCGGAAAGTTTGAAGTTTGATTTAGTTAAAAGTTTAATTTAGTTTAAAGTTTAAATTAGTCTAAAGTTTAAATTAGTTTGAAGTTTAAATTAGTTTAAAGTTTAAATTAGTATAAAGTTTAAATTAGTTTGAAGTAATTAGTTTAAAGTTGAAAGTAGTTTAAAGTTTAAATTAAATTAGTTTGAAGTTTAAATTAGTTTGAAGTAATTAGTTGAAAGTTGAAAGTAGTTTAAAGTTTAAATTAGTTTGAAGTTTAAATTAGCTTAAAGTTTTAATTAGTTTAAAGTTTAAAGTAGTTTAAAGTTAAAAAGTTTTTGGGGGTTTTCTAGTGGGTTGCTAAGGTGTTCTGGGTGGTTGCTAGGCGGTTGCTAGGGTGTTCTGGGTGGTTGCTATGGTGTTGCCAGGTGGTTGCTAAGGTATTTTGGCTGGTTGCTAGGGTGTTGTGGGTGGTTGCTAGGTGGTTGCTAAGGTATTTTGGGTGGTTGCTAGGGTGTTCTGGGTGGTTGCTATGCTGTTGCTAGGTGGTTGCTAGGGTATTCTGGTTGGTTGCTAGGCGGTTGCTAGGGTGTTATGGGTGGTTGCTAGGGTGTTGCTAAGCGGTTGCTAGGGTATTTTGGGTGGTTGCTAGGTGGTTGCTAAGGTATTTTGGGTGGTTGCTAGGGTGTTCTGGGTGGTTGCTATGGTGTTGCTAGGTGGTTGCTAAGGTATTTTGGGTGATTGCTAGGGTGTTGCTAGGCGGTTGCTAGGGTGATCTGGGTGGTTGCTATGCTGTTGCTAGGTGGTTGCTAAGGTACTTTGTGTGGTTGCTAGGGTGTTCTGGGTGGTTGCTAGGTTGTTGCTAGGGTGTTTTGGGTGGTTGCTATGGTGTTGCTAGACGGTTGCTAGGGCATTCGGGGCGGTTGCAAAAGGTATTTTGGGTGGTTGCTAGGGTGTTACTAGGTGGTAGGTAGTTGTCACAGATGGTTACTATGGAGTTTTTATAGAGTTCTTAGAATGATTTAGCACTTAACTAATCGCTATTAGCATGTAGCTATTCACTGCTAGCATGTGTAGCATGTTGGAAGTGCTGTTTGCTAGCATGAGTCAAAAGAGCCAAACCTCATCTCTATACGATGTTCTTATACAGAGATATAGGTCTTGCTAAACGGTTGCTAGGGTACTCAAGTTTGGTTGCTATGGAGTTGCTTGAGAGCTGGAAGCTTTAAACTTAAGAAGTTTAAAGTCGTTTGAAGTATAAAGTAGTTTACGAGTTTTGAGTTTATAAGTTTAAATGAGTTTAGAGTGTTTGTGTGTGTGTGTGTTGAAGTGTAGTCTTTAACAATATGTACCGTTAATTATCGTCCGAAACGAGCACCACAGTTCCCGAACATGTATCGTAGCCTAATTATGCACACGTGACTAAGTTAGCTTAACAAAAAAACACATTCCCCAAAAGTAAATACTTTTAGCCAGGATCTCTCCCTGTTTCTCATCTAAATGAAACCCCCCTCAGTCACTCACTGTGTCTGCTAAAATGATCTTTACCCGTCCACATTAGGCACATTACTGGAACAAAACAAGGAAGATGGGCTTAGCTAGTTCGGGCCACTAATGAATGAAAACAATACCTATAATAATATACATTACTTTGAGTTATCCTTACCTTTTCACAGCACAGAGACGAAGGTGAATAACAGGTAAACAACGGCTTTCAAAGCTCGCTCTGCGGCGGATGAGTGGATCTAATGACACAGATTCTGATTGGCTGGAAGGTGTGCGTCCAAAAACGGTTGATTCCAGTCCGCTTAATCACGCTTCTAGATCATTGAAGCGCGCTCTATGGAAGCGCGCGCGCGAGCACACTTTTTTTATTTACTTTTATTTTTTATTGAACAATATTAACAACCATAATTGGCCTGGTACAACAAATGAAACGTCTTCACAGACAACAGACAAGCACCTTACATAGGATAGAAAATACAAATAAATAAATAAGGTAAAAAAAAAAAAAAGACAACAACTAGGGGTTTTCACTTTTCAGAAAGATTCACATCCTCTATCAAAGTAAGATTAAAATAAGATTAAGGCATTCTTTTTCTTCATTAACTTTAGTGATAAAAGTAATGACACAGTTCTTTATGAAAAACATTAAAATTTGGAAGTGTTTTCAGGAATCTATTCTTGTGTAAAAAGAATTTCCCAAGGATTATGAACGTATTAACTGCCAAGTCATGCACTTCATCTTTCATAAACATACCAAAAATTATATTTTCCTTTGTTAATGCAGGCAAATCTTCAAATTTAGGAAATAGCCAGTAATGCAAATCCTCCCAAAAGGTATAAGCAAATTTACATTCATAAAACAGATGTTCTGTTGTTACAATCTGATCATCACAAAATGAGCAACAATTAACCTCAAAACCGAATCAACATCTCAAAAATTCTTTAGATGGATACACTCCATTAAGAATTTTAAAATGCACTTCCTTTGCTTTGGGTGCAACTGGAAATTTAAGAAATTTTGTTCTTAAAATTTTATCTTCAGTACTGGAAAAATATTGAAAAATTGAATTCTTATTTGAGGAGTAAGGGTATAATTCTTTCACAAAGCCTTTCCGAATTGTAATATTAGGTAAATTTATATGAGTAAGAGAAACTCCATTCACCAAAAGCATAGGAAGACAGGGGGTTACATTACTTTGAGAAACGCTGAAAGACATCTGGATTATAGATTGTGGTATTGCTTTGATAATGTTATCGTACTGTTTTCTGTCAAATAAATCAAATTTGGAACAGAAAGTCTCAAAAGACATAATGACTCCGGTATTGTCTAAAATATGCATTACTGACCATATTCCTTTCTCCCACCAATTATTGTAAAATAAAGACTTATTCCTAAATGCCACATACCTACAGTTCCACAAAGGGATGTTATGAGGACTGAAATTATGCTTGTAGATCATTTTCCAGTAAAGTAAAACCTGTTGATGAAACGCATAATCACATCTAAGAAGGAGATTGACGCCTCCTAATTTTAAAAAAATTTGCCTGGGAATATGAAACCAAAAACTATATTCATTTTTCAAAAAGGATCTTAGCCAATTAATTTTAATAGTACCATTAATACATTCAATGTCAATTGCTTTTAGCCCTCCTTCATCATATTCTTTAACCAAGACTCCTCTTCTAACGTAGTGTGATTTTCTTTTCCAAATAAAATTGAAGTTGGCTTGATTTATAGCTTTTATTGCATTCTTAGGAAATGAAATTAAGTAAGCAGGGTAAATGAGTCTAGAAATGCATTCCATTTTTTAAAGAAAAATTGAATAATATCTGTCTGTCCCAATAATAGAAATGTCTCTTTGAGACCACAAATTTAAATAAGTTTTACACTTATCTAGATTATTCCAAATGTTGAGATTATTAAGTGTGGCACTATCCTTTGTAATGTGTATACCTAGGTATTTAACGGTATCTTTAATAGGAATATTATAAAAGGTTGACAGAGTGGAGTTATGAATTGGTAATAATTCACATTTTTTCAGATTTAACTTTAAACCAGATGCCTTAGAGAAATAATCCCTTGTTTCATAGTGGTTGGAAGAAAGTGGGATTCAGATATTTCTTTTAACATATTAAAAACAAGGTCTTTAATATTCTCCCAAAAATGCCTATAGAAGTTACTCGTTAAGCCATCTGAACCAGGCGACTTATCTAATGATAAACAATTCATGGCTTTTTCCACTTCAAGCATACTAATATCTGCATCACAAATATTTTTAAAACTCTCATCTACTTTGGGGATCCAATCTTTAATAAGATCAAAAAACACATCAGCATCTGAGTGTGAATAAGAGGAGGAATACAGTTTACTGTAGAAACTATACATTTCCTTAGAAATATTATCAGGATCTGTGCATTCTTGGTTATTAATTAGCAAAGACTTAACACCATTACGCTCTTGTCTCTTTTTCTCTAATCTACAAAAATATGCAGAGCTCCTTTCGCCCTCCTCTATCCACTTCGCCCTCGATCTTATATACGCTCCTTTGGCTTTATCAACATCAATTTTGTCTAGTGAAGATTGTAAAAGAAGAAGTTTTTGTTTGTCAATTTCATTTTAAGAAGGTCTAATACAAATACTGTTTATTTCTTTAATAATTTCTAATTCTTTTTTTTTCTGCTAATCCTGCTTAATAATTTACCCGAAGATATAGAGATCTGACGCACCTTATATTTTAAAAATTCCCATTTTCCCCTAGATGTTGTAAAATTTGAATCTCAAGTAACATTATTAATTGTAGCTATGATTTTTTTTTTACAAAAAAATGTCACTGTTTAGAAGATTTGAATTGAATTTCCAGTACCCTTTTGGCCTTTGAAATGTTTTAGCAGGTTTAAGAATAAGTTTAACCATGCAGTGGTCAGTTAAAGGTGCAGCAGAAACTGTAGAGATTGACTCCAGACCAGATCTAAAATCAGAAACCAGCCAGAAATCTAATCTAGATTTCACTGAACCATCAGGTTTAAACCAAGTGAAGACTTGGTTACAAGGGTTTTTAGTCCACCATACATCTATCAAATTAAACACACCACAAAAGTTAAGCAATACAGGATTGTAATGATGTCTTGTATATTTTGAGGGAGATCTATCAAGCCAATCATCCATTACCATATTAAAGTCACCTCCGAAAATAAAATTATCAGTTGGATACCTTTTACCTAAATCCTTTGCAACTCTGATAACATCATCAATCATCATTTTGTTTTGGTTTTGATTATTATATCCATATATATTTCCCAGAATCAAAAAACTATCCTCTATTATAGAAACGCATATTATCCAATGACCAAAACAGTCCTTGGCAGTGGTTAGTATTTTCCCAGGAGAGTTGTTTAAGAGTATAGCAACGCCTGCTGACCTATTAGAACCATTAGTCTGGTAGGAAGGGGAGGTCCACCTGCACCCGAAAGGTATATTTTTTTAACCTAGTCTTTTGTAATCCTTAAGGTGTCTTGTAAAGGAATTTTGATGTTCCCCACGCAAATTATTGTCCCATATGTGATTATTTTTATCGTCTTTTGTGTCCGTGCTTGATTTTCGGCTGTGAAAAACACAGAACAATACATCCTACAGACACAATCCACCCCATTTTCTATTCGTCTTTGCATGAGGAATTGATAGATATGAGGATTGTCATGATTAGATGATGTATGGTGCATTAAAACTCAAATAAACGCAAAAAATGTAAAAAATCGGTGACATTGAATCACTGGAACTCCTCCCCTATGGACCCCATTGATATATGTTTTCTAACTTTTGTATTTTTATAGTCTTTATGATGTCTAATAAGAAAATGTTGATGATCCCTACTTGAAAAATTGTCACATGTTGGTCCAAATGAACATCTCCCATAATAAGGAGTTACTATTCAAACCGTTATATTGGTATTATATTTATTGAAACAAAACAGAAAACCACTCATATAGTCAAATGCGTGTATATATAGGGTATAACAAATCCCCATTAGAATAAACTGAAATAGAAAAAAAGTTATTCTAATCAAAGGTCAAAAGGTCAAGGGCAATGATGTCTATTTATCATACAGCAGGTCTTCATAATCGACCTCTTGCTCCTCGTCTTCTTCACCATCTCCATCCATCTCCTCGACTGTTTCCTCCAGCAAATTAGTGAGTAAAGTGGGGAGGATAGGTCCACAAGACCACACTGGTTCCAGGGTACCCTCTTCAGTCTTTTCCCAGCCTTGGCCAGGATCATGGGGCTTGGGACACCAGAATATCGGTGTGGCTGCTCTCTTGTAGTTGGCCAGATGGTGGTCGACACGGTTGATGTGTGGGACCAGGATGTCTCTCCTGGGCGGGAGCCGGGACAAATCCACCTTGAATCTGGTGGTAAGCGTCTCATCCTCTCCAATCATTTTTTTCAGCATAATGCTGCGCACGTTGTTCACAGATTTTTTGCGGGCCTGGCCATACATTACACATGTAAATACCTCGATGTCCTCCACCACATCTGGCTCCACAGACCACTGATCACCAAGTTTTCTGAGGACATGAATAATTAGTACGTCGACATTGGGAACGGAAAGCACAGGCGGATCCTAAATGTCAGCGAACTGGCAGAATGTAAGGGGGCAGACTACTGCACAACAATACTCTGCCTATATGTCTTCACAGGAGAAGACGTTACAAGTACCTTTAGAGGCAAAGGGAAGGTTGGGCCTCTGAAAAAGCTGCAGAGTAATCCAAAGTACCATGCAGCCTTCAAGTGAGTATTTTTAGTCAGATATCCTGTAGCATGTAATGGCAATTAATGCTTAACATAGGTATTGATACATTGTGACTTTGCAATACAAAACTTGGTGATCAGTGGTCTGTGGAGCCAGATGTGGTGGAGGACATTGAGGCATTTACATGTGTAATGCATGGCCAGGCCCACGAAAAATCTGTGAACAACGTGCGCAGCATCATGCTGAAAAATATTATTGGAGAGGATGAGACTGTTGTGTATAAAAAAGGACGCTGGATGAGAGATTTATGCATGCAACTCTCTTTACTTTTTGGACAAACCGGAACCAAACATTTCAGACCAAAACAGCTGCAACCTAAAAATGCAGCGAGGTGTTACCAAACGAACACAGATTAATTCATCCTGAGCGGACATAACATTTTCCCCTCTCTGGGGGGTTCAACTATGAAAAGTAGACACAAAGTCCTTCAGGTAATCGGGCCGCGCTCTGGCTGTGGAGAACACACAGCTGAAGGTGAGGCGAACAGTGGAAGAGAGGCTGGGGAAAGGGGCAGCGACAATGATGATGGGGGCACTGGGTGTGACAACGAGGGAGTATCTTCAGTCTGTGCGGCTGCTTGTGCTATGGAGTCCTCCTGCTCCGCTCTGGGTGGCATTATGTCCCCGCTGTTCTGAGTTAACATTGCAGGAGGTGCTGGCACCTTCTGAAGGCAGCTGGCGTGCCAGTGGGTGCCATCATCTAGGAGGTATGTGGCTGGTCCCAGTCGGCGGACCACTTGCTGTGGAGTGGACCAAAATGATGCCATCTTGTTTTCTCTGTGCGGTCGGCGAGCTCTCACCCAGTCTGCCACAGCGATATCTGGTATCCTGACCTTCTTTTTCTTGTCAAACCACTGTTTCATCCGCTTCTGACAGCGGGTGACTGAGGCTTTGACTGGTGTGAGTGTGTTCTGGACTGCGGTGGGGTGGAGCCTGTCCAGTGGTAGGTGTAACTCCCTACCCAGCATGAGCAAGGTAAGGGAGGCAAGGGAAACCTCACGGTAGTGTAGCAGTGTTAGACGTATGGCTTGTTTAAAGTAACAGCCCTGGGCCTGATGTGCTCTGATGTCATTTTTTAGGGATTGATGGAAGCGTTTCCCCCCTGCCGTTTACCTGTGGGTGATACAGGTCTGTACGGATGTGTCGAATCCCCCTGTTCTCCAGGTATGACATGCTGGGCATTCTTTAACAAGGGCCTCAATGTCTTTGTCTATGCCTGGCCACCACACCAGGTCGCGGCATCTCTGTTTAAGTTTCACTATTCCCAGGTGGCCCTCATGTGCCATGTCCAGCACACGGGCGCGAAGGGCCCCTGGAATCACGGTGCAAAACCCACGCGCCACACATGTCTTATTCCAACAAGAGAGCTCATGCTTGACCAGAGAAAATGCTAACAGCTCCTCTGGTAATTCCCATGGTCATCCCTGACGACTGTAGATGCAGAGCTGGGAGATAACTGGATCCTGTTTTGAGGCTACCTTCAGTTCCTGTAGAGTGACCGTGGACTCGAGCAGAGTGTGTAGCGTGAGAATAATCTCACTTTTGATGTGGTTGACGCTGGTAGGCAGGGCCTGGGCAGGAACTGACCAAGAGAGAAGGTCTGCAACGACATTATCCCGGCCCGGGGTAAACTGTAGAGTATAGTTGTATTGGCGGAGGTGGTCATACCAACGATGCAGTTTCAGTGGCCTGTGCCCAGTGCCAGTAGGGGAAAGCAGAGCTGTCAAGGCCTGGTTGTCTGTTCTCAGTGTAAACTGGCAGCCATAAAGGTAGAGGTGCCATCTCTTCCAAGCCACATACTCACATACAAGCGAGAGCCTCCCGCTCCCCAACTGAGTATCTTTGTTCGGTTTGGTTCATAGCTCAGGAGGCGAATGCAACAGGCCTCTCCACGCCATTCTGTACTTGTGACAGTACAGCCCCTATCGCCATGGCCGAGGTGTCACAGGTGACCAGGGTGTGACTGGATGTCAAAATGTGCCAACACTGGAGGTGAGGTAAGTTGAGCTTTAAGAGTTTGCACTGCCTTGGTGCATTCTAACGACCAGACCCACGGCTCATCTCTCCAAAGCAGCTGGCGCAGTGGGGCTGTTATGGCTGAATAGTGAGGCATGAACTTCATGTAGTAGCCCGTCATGCCCAGGAATGAAGCGTGCTGGGCAGCCGAGGTCGGTTCAGGAACGGAGAGGATGGCCTCCACATTAGATTGAAGGGCAGAGATGCCCTCAGTGGAAAGTCGGAAGCCTACATATTCAATGGCCGGCACAGCAAAAACACATTTGCTGCCATTGAGGGTTAGACTGTGCTTGGTGAGGGCTTCGAACACACTCTGCAGGCAACTGTCATGGATAGCCGTAGTAGCACCATGTACCACCACATCATCAAGGTAAATAACAACACCTGGTATACCTGCCAGTAGAAAGACTTTAGAAAGACTTTAACCTGTTAACCGTTGCCAGAGCGCGGGCGCACTGAAGCGGTTTTTTTTATAAATAGTTCAAAGTTACTATCAGATTTAATGTTATACCTTGACAAACTATACATCATTACAAAGATATAAGACTCAAGTTTCAGAATTTGACCACTATTGTATTCTGAGAAACTTATAGCGACAGTTATTTCTTAATTTGTGTCAGGAGTTATGAAATGAAAAAATGAGTCGATACCTTTGATATGAATTATGCACGTCAGCCGCTTTCATTCATAAAAAAACTCCCGTGCCGTCGTCATGACAGCGATACACAAAACAACGTCCTTCCGGGCTTTTAGCTAAAAAATGTGCAGATTTGGAGAAATATTGATATATTCTCATAGGTTTACATCAGATTTCTATAGACAGGAATAATATTTATTGAATTTATACCCAAATGTGTTGATGTAATCATTATGAGCGCTTGTATACTCTGTTAATGTGTTTTCAATTCATACCAATAGCCTGAGGGCGCCCTCGCCGCCCTGTGCACAGTATTAGAACATGAAGAAGTGCCATAATCATGTGACAATCCAGGAAGCCTCGAACACACACACAGCTAACAACAGATCGCGCTGTAACTATGGCTGTAACTTGGAGATACAGTCGTTTTGAAGACAATAAACATGTTTGCTATGATATTTGAGTTACCTGTGTTTTTCAATCCATGCCAGGTATTTCCATAATAATAGATTATATTTATAATGTAATGCTAATCTATATAGACTATCATTGTGCAGAACAGTATACAATAGTATATTTTCTGTCTGATGTTTTTATCTGAAGCCAAATTAGATCACAGAAAATTATTTAAAATACTCGATTTGCTTTATAAAGTAAGTTTATAAGCACAAACATGGTTTTAATCTCATAAATTGTCGTGTATTGATGGTGTGCTAAGCTAACATGCTAGCTAGCCCTAGGTGCACCTGCCACCTAGAAGTTATATTTTTATTATTTTTTGAATGCTTACTGAAATGTTTCTTTATTCAAGAAATGCATTTAAAACAGTTTAGAATGTAAGGGTGAACTTTGAGAAAAGAAATTAGTGACTGAAACCATATGAATAGCATGTGAATAGCCAGTCATTAGTAACTATAATGCAGACAAAAGAAATGCATATTTAGAGCCATAGCCAGTCTGGAGAAGTGTGAATGTGTGCAGGGGCAGACTGAGACTGAATGGGGCTCGTTTGCACCACAAAACAATAAAGACAATATACTGCATAGATGGTAAGAAGATGACAATAAATATCAGTAGCATTTTAGCATCAAATCAAAATAAAGTCACATGACATGGTCTTGAAAAACATTTCACTAAATACAGAGTTTTGGACTTATTATCTTAAGATTTTAAACATAAAATGTTTAGACATGTGGCATTAGCTGTAGTGCATTTCTAGATTGCTCCAGGGCCAACTTCAATTTTATTTTCATGAGGATGTTTCATAAAAAATAATTTCTAATAACTTTACAAAACTTTGAAGCTATTTATAACAATTTTTGTCATTATGACAATAATTAATTCTACATTACAATAAACTGCCAGGTGTCAGCTTTCAAATGAGATCATACTTGTGCTTTTAGTACAAAGGGTTCATGAACTGTATCTGTTTCAGTTTGGGTATGTCATTTCTTGGGATTTTTCAAAAGTGGGGTTGCAGCTTAACAGGTTAATAATCCCCAAGGGGAAATTGTGATGTCACAGCAGCAAATTACAATACATACCAGACATATTACATATAACATACATTGACCTATGCTGTATAAAAAATCCTTAAGAATAATAATAAATAAATAAAATAGTTACACAAGATGTGCAGTTTAAATATCATATACCATATATTCATGTGTTATTCTCTATTCTGTCATTAATGTCCATAATCTCTTATCTACCCAGAGAAGATCTGTTATATATTGTTATTGCAGTGGGTAGGAATGACTTTCTGTACCGGTCCTTGCTACAGCAGAGTTGCCGTAGTCTCCAGCTGAAAACACTCTTCTGCCCAACCACCAAGTTGTGCAGCGGATGTGATGTGTTGTCCATGATGTTAAATAGTTTCTTCAACATCTTTTCCTCCACAACCAACTCCATAGGTTCCAGAGCAAACCCCAGCACAGAGCCAGCCTTCTTTATTAGTTTATTTAGTCTCTTACTGTCACTGCCTCTGATGCAGCTGCCCCAGCAGATGACTGCAAAGAATATTGCACTTTCGACGACAGACTGATAAAACATATACAACATCTTGCTGCATACATTAAAAGACTTGAGCTTCCTCAAGAAATAGAGTCTGCTCTGGCCCTTCTTGAAGATGGCCTCAGAGTTGCGTTTCCAATCCAGTCTGTTATCGAGGTACACACCCAAATATTTAAAATGATCAACCACCTCCACCTCCTCTCCATGCAGGTAAATGGGTTTTAATGTTGTTTTCCTGGTCCTTCTAAAGTCCACCACCATCTCTTTTGTCTTAGTCACGTTTAAGAGAAGGTGGTTTATCCCACACCACGACACAAAGCGATCAACCAAATCTCTGTACCCAGTCTCATCTCCACCGTTAATATACCCAACAACTGCAGAGTCATCTGAGTATTTTTGAAGATGACAGGACTCTGAGTTGTGTTGGAAATCTGACGTGTACAACGTGAAGAGAAATGGCGAGAGAACAGTCCCCTGTGGTGTTCCTGTACTGCTGACCACTCGTTCAGACACACCACCCCTTAGTCGCACAAACTGAGGTCTGCATGTCAGGTAGTCTATAATCCAGGAAATTGTGGAGGTGTCCACCTGCATCACTTGAAGCTTCTCACGCAGCAATGACGGTTGGATCGTGTTAAAAGCACTGGAAAAGTCAAAGAACATGATCCTCACCATGCTGCCAGCTCTATCCAGGTGAGAGTGAGCTCGCTGAAGCAAGTAGATGATAGAATCCTCCACACCCACCCCAGGGCAGTAGGCAAACTGCAGTGGATCAATGAAGGCAGTAACTTGTGGTCTCAGATGGGCCTGAACCAGTCTCTCTAGAACTTTCATAATGTGTGAGGTTAAAGCAACCGGTCTATAGTCATTGAGAGCAGACGGAGCAGACTTTTTAGCCACTGGAACAAGACAAGTTGTTTTCCACATTAGTGGAACTTTCGCCAGACTCAGACTGAGGTTAAAAAGGTGTTGTAAAATCCCACATAGCTGGTTAGCACATACCTTCAGGACTCTGGGGCTAATACCATCCAGTCCCGGGGCTTTGTTCTGATGCAGTTTCACCAGCTGCCTCTTAACCTGACAGCTAGAGACATACAGGGGGATGGGAGAGATAGAGGGTGGCATGGTGTTCTCAGCAGTGTAGATAGATGATGATGTTGAAGGGTGGGTGGAGGTGGCACCATGTGAATCACCAATTTTGATCTTTGAGGAGGTGTGAGAGGGGAAAGTGGATAGGAGGGAGGGGGGAGAAGGATGCAGCTGAAGAGCAAGGGGTGATGTGTGGCCAATTTGACAGGTTGCATGGGAGGCTAGGGGTGAGCTGAACCTATTGAAAAACACATTCAGCTCATTAGCCATATCCCGGCTTCCCTCAGCCTGGTTACCAGTCACCTTAAACCCTGTGATAGTCTTCATTCCCGCCCATACATCCCTTGAGTTGTTTTGCTGGAGCTTGTTTTCCAGTTTCTTCCTGTACACCTCCATGCCGACTCTCAGCCTCACTTTCAACTCCCTCTGTACAGTCTTCATTAATTCTCTGTCCCCCTGCCTAAAAGCTCTTTTCTTCCTATTCAGAAGCACCTTTAGGTCGCTGGTTATCCATGGCTTGTTGTTAGGAAAACATCTCACTCTCCTATAGGGTATGACCGTATCCACACAGAAATTAATATACCCTGTGATACAATCCGTCATGGAACTTATGTCATCTCCATAGGGATCACAGAGTACCTCCCAGTCTGTGGATTCAAAACACCCTTGCAGAGCCTCATCCGCTTCCTGTGTCCATCTTCTCACAGTCCTATAAGTAACCGGTTGTCTTTGAACAATTGGTGTATATGTGGAGTTAAGAAGTACCAGATTGTGATCTGATCTTCCAAGAGGAGGAAGGGCTGCAGAGCAGTATGAGTCCTTAACATTAGCATACAGTAAATCCAAAGTATTTTTGTTTCTGGTGGGGCAGTTCACATACTGCTGAAATGTTGGGAGAGTAGCAGAGAGAGACGTATGGTTAAAATCTCCAGAGATTGCAATAAAAGCGTTCGGGTGTTTTGTTTGTAATCCAGTGGTGACTGAATGGATAACGTCACACGCCGTGTCAGCATCAGCTGACGGCGGAATGTAAACAACCATAATGATTGCACAAGTAAACTCCCTCGGCAGATAATATGGACGTAGACTCACAGCTAACAGTTCAATATCTGGGCTACAGAAACGTTCCTTCACCGTAATATGTCCAGGATTACACCATCTGTTATTTACAAATACAGCAATCCCCCCTCCTTTCTTCTTACCGCTTACCGCTTCTTACAGCGATCTCTGTCCACCCGTACCGTCTGGAAGCCGGAGACAGTGGTGTTGGACTCGGGAATATGTTCCTGCAGCCATGTCTCTGTGAAGCACATAACACTGCACTCTCGATACTCCCGCTGTGTCCTCGTCAGTGCGCTCAACTCGTCCATTTTATTTACCAGGGACCTCACATTCCCCATTACAATAGAGGGGAGAAAATGTTTATATTTCCTCCTTCTTATTCTCCGAACGGCGCCGGCTCTACAACCCCTTCGTCTTCTTTTCAGTTCCACTGGGATCGAGGAACTGACATCGGGCTGCAGTAGAGAAGGCTTGGATAGCGCAATTAGCTGGTCGCGAAGGTAAACAATAGGCCTGACGTTACCTTTAGGCCCATAAGCAAAGTGTCCCGGCAAAAAAATCATAAGTGCCAAAAATAAGCAGAGAAAATGGCAACTCCACAAGATATCCATTCGACTGTAATGATAGAACGATCAACAAACACTTAGAATGTATGAAACAAATACACAAAACGGGAGCTGCAGCAACGGGCAGCCACTCGAGCAGCGCCAGACGCCAGTACTGAGGTCATGACCTTTCGAAAGCAGGAGGGGGTGGAGCTAAGGCCAAACGGCATCCTCGTGTAGCGGAAAACACAGAGGTGTGTAACGAAGGCCGTCAGGTTTCTGCTATCAGGGTTGAGGGGCACCTGGAGATAGCCCTCTCTGAGATCCAGTTTCAAAAAGAGAGTGGAGCCGTGAAATTGTGCCGTGAGCTCCTCCGACGTGGGCAATGGGTATCTGTCTGGGATGACTGCTTTATTTACTGTGCGGAGGTTCACACAGACTCGCAGAGCCCCTGTTTTCTTTTTTACCACAACCAAATTTGAAATCCATGGTGAAGCATCAACTGGCTCAATGATACCGGCATCCAGCAGCCGCTGCAGCTCAACAGACACTCCATCCCTTCAGGGCCAGTGGAATACGGCGCAGTGGCTGGACGACTGGCATCACAGAGGAGTCAATGAGGGGTTGATGGGCAAAAGCAGACAGACAGTCCAGCCCTTCAAACAGTGATGACCACTTCTGATGTGGTCTGGCAGCGACAGTCATAATGGCAGCCCCCCCTGTGTCAATGAGTGAAAATCCCAATGCCATGAACAGATCCAGCCCCATTAAATTCACCCCTCATCGGGCCACATTGAAGACAAAGGAGGGCAAGACCCTAGTGCCATAACTAACAGTCACTGTGATGGACCTCAACAAGTCAATTTTTGAGTTACCATACCCATGTAGGACAGCAGTGGGCGTGGACAGTGGACAGGAATGAAAGAACTTATGGTATGTACTGGCATTCAGAAGGGAGACACTTGCACCTGTGTCTAGCAGCAGGGGAATACACACTGTGTTTATATTCACTGTACATGAATTGAATTGCAGTATTAATTTAACTGCACATTCCGCTGCACTTTCAATTTGGAATGCAATGGCAACAGCCTTAGCTAGTGTTAAGTCGTCTGATTCGAGCAGCAACGTCTCCCTGATTTTAGCCTGTGTAGTGTGCTCAATCAGTTGATCGTGTGTCATCTCGTCTGTCAATGCGCTGAATTTACAATGGCTGGCTAAACCTTTTAGGTTGGAGACGTACTGATGGATGGACTCCCCTGGTAGTTTGTGTCGTTGTCTAAACATAAACTGTCTCAATAAAGCACTCTGTGGGGCAGCAAACTGGTCTTTTAAAAGTTTCACTGTCCCTGCATAGTCTGTATTTGTCCCGTTGCCAGTTAACATCTCCAGTACCGTTGTCCATCGACTCCTAAACAGTGCCTCAGCAATGCTGTTTTTTTTTTCTGGATTTGTCCCGGCTCCCGCCCAGGAGAGACAATCTGGTCCCACACATCAACCGTGTCGACCACCGTCTGGCCAACTACAAGAGAGCAGCCACAACGATATTCTGGTGTCCCGAGCCCCATGATCCTGGCCAAGGCTGGGAAAAGACTGAAGAGGGTACCCTGGAACCAGTGTGGTCTTGTGGACCTATCCTCCCCACTTTACTCACTAATTTGCTGGAGGAAACAGTCGAGGAGATGGATGGAGATGGTGAAGAAGACGAGGAGCAAGAGGTCGATTATGAAGACCTGCTGTATGATGAATAGACATCATTGCCCTTGACCTTTTGACCTTTGATTAGAATCACTTTTTTCTATTTCAGTTTATTCTAATGGGGATTTGTTATACCCTATATATACACACATTTGACTATATGAGTGGTTTTCTGTTTTGTTTCAATAAATATAATACCAATATAACGGTTTGAATAGTAACTCCTTATTATGGGAGATGTTAATTTGGACCAACATGTGACAATTTTTCAAGTAGGGATCATCAACATTTGCTTATTAGACATCATAAAGACTATAAAAATACAAAAGTTAGAAAACATATATCAATAAGGTCCATAGGGGAGGAGTTGCAGTGATCCAGTGTCACCGATTTTGTACATTTGTTTGCGTTTATTTGAGTTTTAATGCACCATACATCATCTAATCATGACAATCCTCATATCTATCAATTCCTCATGCAAAGACGAATAGAAAATGGGGTGGATTGTGTCTGTAGGATGTATTGTTCAGATTCTATGTAGATTTAAAGTTTCATTTTTTCACAGCCGAAAATCAAGCACGGACACAAAAGATGATAAAAAAAAATCACATATGGGACAATAATTTGCGTGGGGAACATCAAAATTCCTTTACTAGACACCTTAAGGATTACAAAAAACTAGGTTAAAAAAATATACCTTTCGGGTGCAGGTGGACCTCCCCTTCCTACCCTACTACATGAGAGAAGAGTATTTTATCTCCCCACTGGTTTGACCAGAATTTTTCATCAGTGTCAACAGAGTGAGTTTCTTGGAGAAAAAAACATTGTGCCCTTTCATTTTTACAAAAAAGGAATACTGATTTCCTTTTAACAAAATCTCTTAGACCCCTAGTATTAAGTGAAACATAAGAAAACATCTGGTTATGAGAGAACATAAAAAAGTTATTAAGAAATACAAGTAAAAAAAAAAGTTTAGATTTCTTGAAGTAAACATTGCAAGGCCCCTATCAATCATTTTTATATGTGATCAGAGTAATTATAAAACAACCTTTTTTCCTTCGAAACTTAAGGATCTAAGGTGAACAAGCTTTAATAACTTATGTTGAAGTTTCCTTTGTTTGAAAACGTGAAACAAACCCCCTCCCTTTTTCTAAAGCTTTATATAAAACCCTGATGTTAAATTAACAAGCTAACAATTAAAGATTTTTTTTTTTCCTTTCATTTTTACCTCCCTTCTTTACATAGGGAATATTAAACTGATAACTCACTAATGTAATAACATGCCCTTTTAACTAAAACAGATATTTCTACAGGATATATATTTCGGTTAGGACAGAACTTATCAATATATACCTGAGGTATAAATTTCAATCTGTTAGATTGATAGATTAATGACGTGCCTTTGTCCAAAGCGCTGTCTAATCCAGAGTAACCCTGTTACCGTTGATGTAGCCCACATGTCCTCTGTAATACACATTTTGGCCAGCCGCCCTGGCCTGCTCCATCTTCGGCCATGCAGCTGCACGAGCCTCCCTGTCAGCTTTGCAAAAGTCTTGCTTGAAATGAATCCCCAAATCCTTGCAAACCTTAGAGTTTTTGGACAACTTCCAGATGGCGTCACGGTGGAATCTCATGGTGAACTGGATAATAACCTGACGATCTCTCCCCTCTTCTTTTCTCCCGATGCGGTGCACAGTATCAACTACCGAATCCATCGATGTGTTCCACTGCGGCGCTAATTTAGACAGGATACTCTTGACAACGTCTCGGGTGTTTTCGTCAACTTTTTCTTTCAAACCATGTATTTTAAGGTTCCAGTGTCTCTTGTAACGCTCCACCTCCGTGACTTTATCTTTCAGCTCCTCGTTATCCTTTACGAGATGGGGCAACTCTTTTTCAATCGCTTGAATCTTGACCTTGCACTCTTTAATCTCAGTGGCATTCAGCTCCACTAGTCTGGTAACATTAGCCACAATGACAGAGTTTTCTCTCAGCTGGTTGCCGAAGCGGTCAATTCTGGAGGTGAGCTTTTCTATAGCTTCAACAAGGGACGCGTTTGGCACTTCAGACAAATCCTGTGAGGTTTTATCCTTCGAAGGCGGCACTGTACCTTTCGATGAAGTTGGAGGGGAACCTTTTCTCTTTGTCCCACCACCACTGGTTGTAACATCCATCTGCCCGTAACCATGGTCCGTGTTTGCTTGGCCTGAGGTAACGTTAGCGACTGATCTAACGTCTGACTTTCCGTTTGGCATTTTCGGTTAAAACTTCGATTGGGCTTTAAAAATATGGAATAGAGAGTTTCAAATCCTAATTTAAAAGGTCAGTTAACTGTTTTTAACCTTTAAACCAATTACATTGAATTTTGAAGTAAAAAATTCCGGGGCAGGTGAACGAGAGCTCAGAAAGTGCTGCTTGCCCGTTCCGCCATCTTGCCGAACTCCCGCGCGCGCAAGCACACGCGAATGCCGCTCCGCTTCCGGTGGATATCTCCATGTCCTGTTTTCAAAATATACAACTACAACAATAATGATTACAGTTATAACGATACAATTATTTAACGTGAATAAAATAAATTAATAGCATTATTAATAGTAAAGTATATTGTAGTTGTCTAAAGATTTTTTTTATTAGGCTATTTTTAACTTTATTTTACTAATGATTTGATATTATTATTGTTATTATTTAAAAAGCAGATAGGCTACTGAGTGTGCATAGTTTTAATGCAAGTCGATAGTCATATAGCCTATAACCACAGGCCTTCCTAGAATTCCACATTAGCATACTATTGAGACTGTAAAATCATTTAGGGGGTGTAATTGTTGATGAGTTAAAGGTGCATTGCGCAACATTTCATGTTAAAAATACCCGTTTTTCTAACCCATAAATGCTTAAACAATTGCCTGATGGGCTGAATGAGCCCTTCTCTGATCACTACGATTGCCTCTATAATCCTTTACAGTAAAATAAATAAAAGGGATTCGGGACGGAATTTGAGACTGGGCGTGACGTCATGCGCGTTTACGCTCACCTGGCTATGTCTGGCAGGTTTGTGTATTCGCCGCCATTCTCCGTATCAGCGAAGACAACTCGAGTGATAAAAGACAGTAGAAGATGGATTCAAAGAGACCGGCTTGTAGTCCATTCCAAACCCCAACGCAAACTCCATGTATGACAAAGACACATGCGTGTGGTCCATGAGCGTCCACACCTCTGGTTGCAGTTTCGCTTGTCGCCAGAGGGGGGCATAGTTCTGCAAAAACTCAGAGACTTGCGCAATGCACCTTTAAAGGGAAAACAAAAAAAAAAAACACATAAAATATATAAAATAAAAAATCTTATTTTTAAATCTGCATAACTAATAAAGAAAACTTCTATATGCTCGATTCCTTGTTAATCTCCAAAACTAGCCTAAAGCTGTCAGGTTCTCGGAGACGGCTAAGGTAAGGAAGGCTGAAACATGACCAACACTTACTAATAACAGTTTCCTAATGAGACCGAGAGAATGCTCTTCTTTAACATTGGGACCATGTTTTATTGAGTACAACGTGTTACCTCAGAAACATTCCCAAAACATCCTGAATGTTGCAGTTAAAATGATATATCTTAGTTTACATTTAACGTTATAGGAACATTTTTTAAAATGAGAAAACCTCCTTAAAATATTTGTTAAACATTACATTCACGTGTTTTCTTCAGGACATTAACCAAACTCGTAGGGAATGTTAGCCGTCCCCTGCTAGCTGGACTATTTAACACACTGTATTCTGATTATAAAGTAAGTATTACACTGTTGTTGCTGTTAGAGATCAGAGAATAGCTTATACAGCCACATAACATTTAAACTGCATTAAACAAACATATTCATATGTGTCATTGAAAAAACATTTTGGGTGCAAACCCACATATTCAAAAATGCCATCAAGACAGATATTATAGTTTTTTTGGTAACACTTTAAAATACGGATCCTTCGTTAATGAATAACTACACAGGAACAAATGAGTAACACAATGTTAACAATCTAGTAACTACAGTTAACTAACAAGTAACTCTGATTAACGAATTAGTAAGTAATAGCACACAGATTTAAGTGGTAGTTCACTATTAACTAATCAATAACTACTATTTTTTAATACTTCCCAGAGAAATAATGAAAAAAAATTCACAATTCATGCAAAACTTAATAACTAATGCAGGAAAAATTACTAGCACTAGATTAACATTACTGCTAGATACTGTACACTAATTATCAATATGTAGTAGCGTAGCAGACTTATGATTTGGAAAAGCTGTCAATAATTAGCCTATGCACTGCTGTCTTTTAGAGAACTATTCATAAACTAAATAATTTTTAAGAATTGTTTTTATAAATGCACTTGTCTGGAACACTTACTCGTGGCCGATTTTCCGGCATTCCTCTGGACTGGCTTTGAATAACTAGACTCATCATGGTGAGTACTGGAACATACTGAGTCATCAGCCATCCAAATACCAGTTATTTTATTATAGCTTGAGTCATTTGAGACACTTGAGTCATTACTAGTTAGTTAACATGATC
Source organism: Squalius cephalus (assembly GCF_949319135.1). NCBI lineage: Eukaryota > Metazoa > Chordata > Actinopteri > Cypriniformes > Leuciscidae > Squalius > Squalius cephalus. Next base: position 2,006,822 of record NC_137122.1, read on the forward strand.
TTCACTTTAGAATACGGATCCAAATAATTAGTAGTTCCTATAGAGGTATGTAGTAACACTTGAGTCATTACTAGTTAGTTAACATGATCTTCACTTTAGAATACGGATCCAAATAATTTGTAAGTCCTATAAAAGTATGCATTAACACTTGAGTCATTACTAGTTATCATGATTCCATGCTGTAGTTACTAATGAAGAGCCAACCCGAAAGGGTAGAATTAACGAAGGATCCGTATTTTAAAGTGTTACCGTTTTTTTAAATAGATTTATCATCCTTATAATAGTTTAGTTAGATCTGGTATGCCAGGCTATTATACATCGAGATCTCAAAACTTGCTGAACAATTTTTTCATTTTTAATCTAATTTTGTAACAAAATGTGGTGAGTTGATTTTACAGTACACAGCATTAAAGCAGTTGACAGTAATCTTATATTTGCTGTGATAAAAATAAGCGCTGTTGAAGAGACGAGAGTAGCGATTTGCTGCCCACGAGTCACTGTACATCTGACAGGTTTTGTTTGATTACAGTGTAGCTTTACTTTATTTTGACATGCTTCAACACAGCCAGAGTTCACTGTTTAAGTATTGAAGTCATATTTAATTTATCACTAATAAAAGATAGAATTTTGTCTAAGTAATATTAATGTCAGAGTAATTTGACTTACAGGGACCGCTGATGACGCACCTACTAGAACGCCTCATGTCACCATGTGCCAAATGATATTTTGGAGACCCTCATGGTCATATTTTGTTCAAAGTCCACTGTCCTTAGTCCATATTGACACGAATCACAAGCTCATAAGGTATTGTCTTATATTTTACCTACGAAAGTGTGATGTTGTGCAATATTACGTTTAACATGGTTTTACTTTGAAGGTACAACATCGTCATATTTGGTGGGATAGATGGGTTCTCTCAATCAATAATATTACTTATCTATCTATAATCTGACTATCTATCTGTGTTTGCATGTATTGAATGATTTAATGTATTACATTTATTCTTTTTTGGTATAGATCATGTAGGCTACCTGGAACCAGCAACAAACAACTGTTCAAGCACTGCCTTATCATTCTTTCTCCAGTCTGTGCAAAAACACGGCTGGCCTTCAAGGTAGGAGACCATTGTTTTTCTGCTCCTCACTTCCTTGCGTTTAGTTAAACCCTCATCCGTCCCTCGGGTCATTTAGTTAAGCCCTCATCCGTCCCTCAGGTCATTTAGTTAAACCCTCATCCGTCCCTCGGGTCATTTAGTTAAACCCTCATCCGTCCCTCAGGTCATTTAGTTAAGCCCTCATCCGTCCCTCGGGTCATTTAGTTAAACCCTCATCCGTCCCTCGGGTCATTTAGTTAAACCCTCATCCGTCCCTCAGGTCATTTAGTTAAACCCTCATCCGTCCCTCGGGTCATTTAGTTAAACCCTCATCCGTCCCTCGGGTCATTTAGTTAAACCCTCATCCGTCCCTCGGGTCATTTAGTTAAACCCTCATCCGTCCCTCGGGTCATTTAGTTAAACCCTCATCCGTCCCTCGGGTCATTTAGTTAAACCCTCATCCGTCCCTCGGGTCATTTAGTTAAACCCTCATCCGTCCCTCGGGTCATTTAGTTAAACCCTCATCCGTCCCTCGGGTCATTTAGTTAAACCCTCATCCGTCCCTCGGGTCATTTAGTTAAACCCTCATCCGTCCCTCAGGTCATTTAGTTAAGCCCTCATCCGTCCCTCAGGTCATTTAGTTAAACCCTCATCCGTCCCTCGGGTCATTTAGTTAAACCCTCATCCGTCCCTCGGGTCATTTAGTTAAACCCTCATCCGTCCCTCGGGTCATTTAGTTAAACCCTCATCTGTCCCTCAGGTCATTTAGTTAAACCCTCATCCGTCCCTCGGGTCATTTAGTTAAACCCTCATCCGTCCCTCGGGTCATTTAGTTAAACCCTCATCCGTCCCTCGGGTCATTTAGTTAAACCGTCATCCGTCCCTCGGGTCATTTAGTTAAACCCTCATCCGTCCCTCGGGTCATTTAGTTAAACCCTCATCCGTCCCTCGGGTCATTTAGTTAAGCCCTCATCCGTCCCTCGGGTCATTTAGTTAAACCCTCATCCGTCCCTCGGGTCATTTAGTTAAACCCTCATCCGTCGCTCGGGTCATTTAGTTAAACCCTCATCCGTCCCTCGGGTCATTTAGTTAAACCTTCATCCGTCCCTCGGGTCATTTAGTTAAACCCTCATCCGTCCCTCGGGTCATTTAGTTAAACCCTCATCCGTCCCTCGGGTCATTTAGTTAAACCCTCATCCGTCCCTCGGGTCATTTAGTTAAACCCTCATCCGTCCCTCAGGTCATTTAGTTAAACCCTCATCCGTCCGTCAGGTCATTTAGTTAAACCCTCATCCGTCCGTCAGTTCATTTAGTTAAACCCTCATCCGTCCCTCGGGTCATTTAGTTAAACCCTCATCCGTCCCTCAGGTCATTTAGTTAAACCCTCATCCGTCCCTCGGGTCATTTAGTTAAACCCTCATCCGTCCCTCGGGTCATTTAGTTAAACCCTCATCCGTCCCTCGGGTCATTTAGTTAAACCCTCATCCGTCCCTCGGGTCATTTAGTTAAACCCTCATCCGTCCGTCAGGTCATTTAGTTAAACCCTCATCCGTCCCTCGGGTCATTTAGTTAAACCCTCATCCGTCCCTCAGGTCATTTAGTTAAACCCTCATCCGTCCCTCGGGTCATTTAGTTAAACCCTCATCCGTCCCTCGGGTCATTTAGTTAAACCCTCATCCGTCCGTCAGGTCATTTAGTTAAACCCTCATCCGTCCCTCGGGTCATTTAGTTAAACCCTCATCCGTCCCTCGGGTCATTTAGTTAAACCCTCATCCGTCCCTCGGGTCATTTAGTTAAACCCTCATCCGTCCCTCGGGTCATTTAGTTAAACCCTCATCCGTCCCTCAGGTCATTTAGTTTAACCCTCATCCGTCCCTCGGGTCATTTAGTTAAACCCTCATCCGTCCCTCGGGTCATTTAGTTAAACCCTCATCCGTCCCTCGGGTCATTTAGTTAAACCCTCATCCGTCCCTCAGGTCATTTAGTTAAACCCTCATCCGTCCCTCAGGTCATTTAGTTAAACCCTCATCCGTCCCTCAGGTCATTTAGTTAAACCCTCATCCGTCCGTCAGGTCATTTAGTTAAACCCTCATCCGTCCCTCAGGTCATTTAGTTAAACCCTCATCCGTCCGTCAGGTCATTTAGTTAAACCCTCATCCGTCCGTCAGGTCATTTAGTTAAACCCTCATCCGTCCCTCGGGTCATTTAGTTAAACCCTCATCCGTCCCTCAGGTCATTTAGTTAAACCCTCATCCGTCCCTCGGGTCATTTAGTTAAACCCTCATCCGTCCCTCGGGTCATTTAGTTAAACCCTCATCCGTCCCTCAGGTCATTTAGTTAAGCCCTCATCCGTCCCTCGGGTCATTTAGTTAAACCCTCATCCGTCCCTCGGGTCATTTAGTTAAACCTTCATCCGTCCCTCGGGTCATTTAGTTAAACCCTCATCCGTCCCTCGGGTCATTTAGTTAAACCCTCATCCGTCCCTCGGGTCATTTAGTTAAACCCTCATCCGTCCCTCGGGTCATTTAGTTAAACCCTCATCCGTCCCTCGGGTCATTTAGTTAAACCCTCATCCGTCCCTCGGGTCATTTAGTTAAACCCTCATCCGTCCCTCGGGTCATTTAATTAAACCGTCATCCGTCCCTCGGGTCATTTACTTAAACCCTCATCCGTCCCTCGGGTCATTTAGTTAAGCCCTCATCCGTCCCTCGGGTCATTTAGTTAAACCCTCATCCGTCCCTCGGGTCATTTAGTTAAACCCTCATCCGTCGCTCGGGTCATTTAGTTAAACCCTCATCCGTCCCTCGGGTCATTTAGTTAAACCTTCATCCGTCCCTCGGGTCATTTAGTTAAACCCTCATCCGTCCCTCAGGTCATTTAGTTAAACCCTCATCCGTCCCTCGGGTCATTTAGTTAAACCCTCATCCGTCCCTCGGGTCATTTAGTTAAACCCTCATCCGTCCCTCAGGTCATTTAGTTAAACCCTCATCCGTCCCTCAGGTCATTTAGTTAAGCCCTCATCCGTCCCTCAGGTCATTTAGTTAAACCCTCATCCGTCCCTCGGGTCATTTAGTTAAACCCTCATCCGTCCCTCGGGTCATTTAGTTAAACCCTCATCCGTCCCTCAGGTCATTTAGTTAAACCCTCATCCGTCCCTCGGGTCATTTAGTTAAACCCTCATCCGTCCCTCGGGTCATTTAGTTAAACCCTCATCCGTCCCTCGGGTCATTTAGTTAAACCCTCATCCGTCCCTCGGGTCATTTAGTTAAACCTTCATCCGTCCCTCGGGTCATTTAGTTAAACCCTCATCCGTCCGTCGGGTCATTTAGTTAAACCCTCATCCGTCCCTCGGGTCATTTAGTTAAACCGTCATCCGTCCCTCGGGTCATTTAGTTAAGCCCTCATCCGTCCCTCGGGTCATTTAGTTAAACCCTCATCCGTCCCTCGGGTCATTTAGTTAAACCCTCATCCGTCCCTCAGGTCATTTAGTTAAGCCCTCATCCGTCCCTCGGGTCATTTAGTTAAGCCCTCATCCGTCCCTCGGGTCATTTAGTTAAACCCTCATCCGTCCCTCGGGTCATTTAGTTAAACCCTCATCCGTCCCTCGGGTCATTTAGTCAAGCCCTCATCCGTCCCTCGGGTCATTTAGTTAAACCCTCATCCGTCCCTCGGGTCATTTAGTTAAGCCCTCATCCGTCCCTCGGGTCATTTAGTTAAACCCTCATCCGTCCCTCGGGTCATTTAGTTAAACCCTCATCCGTCCCTCGGGTCATTTAGTTAAACCCTCATCCGTCCCTCGGGTCATTTAGTTAAACCCTCATCCGTCCCTCGGGTCATTTAGTTAAACCCTCATTTAGTTAAACCCTCATCCGTCCCTCGGGTCATTTAGTTAAACCCTCATCCGTCCCTCGGGTCATTTAGTTAAACCCTCATCCACTTCAATAGAACATATTATAATGTTTCATGTTTCTGCTGGGATATGTCATTTTTCCTTTTCTTTTTTGACTTAACAGTTACATTTGAGAGACTGAGTTTATATCATAGTTATATTTTTTTAAATATATTTATATTTATGAAATTGTATGAATGTACACACGTTTAGGTTCTAGGTCAGCTAGATATTTTTATTTATTTTATTTTATTTTACAAAATATGGATTTTTTAATGTAAAAAAAAAAGGTATATATATTTGAATCCATAAACGACCAAATTGAAGCCTCAAGATTCTCATTTCTTATTATGGATTTTCATGTTTCACTTGTTTTGCTCGGTTAAAAATCTTCATTGGATCCTATAGGCCCCTCTAGTGGCTGTAACCATAAAATGCAATTTTGACATTTTCCCCACCAGATGGCATCAGAGACACTCAGTGACTCAATCCAAGGCCATCTGTTGGTTTTTGATAAAACAGGACTGATTTTTTTTTTTTTTTTTTTTGTGTGTGTGTGAAATAATGTAGAAAATTTGCTTATTTACTTATATTTTCTTAAAAAAATTCCAGAATAAAAGGTAAATATAATAGAAATCACCCAAAAATAATAGAAATACCTACATAAATATTTAGAAATAAATTATAATAATGGAATCTAAGATTTCTGGACCCTATAAATCCATGGGTACGGCAAAACCAGTGCAAAATTCAAGACATTCACTAAATAAATCACAACAAACATGAATATAGTTTAGACAGTTCATTTTAATGTGGAGAGTAAAATATTTAGAAAAAAAAAACTCCCACAAAAGTGATTAAATTTAATCACTGAAATACATTTTTAATCATCTTAATTTATCATAAAATCACATCATTCCATGATCTAAGGGAACCGAGGTTACATTAGTAACCGAGTCGTTCCCTTTCAAATGGTCAGTCGTATTGCGTAGCTATACGCTATGGGAAACCAATCCAATCACGCCGTGCTATGTTTGAGCAGAACGACATGCTCTATGTCGCAAGTCTGGGATGCTTGTTATCGGGTCCCAAGGCAGAGGGCTAATGTGGCTGCCACATAGGATCCGCCAGCCGCTGCACATTACCAATAGATACTCCACTGGACCATGCCCAGGAGGAGGCCATGCCTCTGGTGGAATGTGCTCTGACGCCTATGGGGCATTGTAGACCGATAGAAGCGTAGGCAAGAGCGATAGCATCCACCAGCCAACGGGATAACCTTTGCTTTGTGACGGGAGGCCCTTTGGTGCAGCCTCCGAAGCTTACAAAGAGCTGCTCTAACTGTCTGAACTGGGCGGAGCACTCTATATATGTTCTCAGGACCCGAATCAGGCAGAGTATGTGTAATTGCTGCTCATCTTGTGCGTGGGAAGATTAGAGAGTGAAATCACTTATTTTATAAAAAGACTTCAGTATTCTGAGAAAAAGGGGTTTTCCACATAGCGTTTAGCTACGCAATACGACTGACCATTCAAAAGGGAACAAGGCCTAAACTATTGTCTTCAGCTTATCTGAGTTCAACTAATTTCAAAATGAATGAACCTTACACAGTTATTGAAGCAAATCACCACTGAACTGAATTGATCTGAATAATGACTCTATTGTCTTTACAGGAGAATCTGTTTGCATCATTATTTTTCTGTTTATCCAAGTGAAGCTGCTCTGAATCAGTCTGTACTAAAGTACTATTTAAAGTCTCTCTAACACAATTAAACACTCTTAATGAAAGTTTTATTTTATCAGAACAACTTTAAGAAATCCTTAGAATTATATTGAAAATGTTGATTAGACTATAAATTAGTTCAGTCATTCAGGTCAATTGATGATTATGTCAAAACATAACCAACACCGCCTGATCAACTTTTCTCTTGTCTGGTTGTTACAACCCAGTTATGCTTAAAACAGGGAAGTCTTTCCTTTGAGTTTTCCACGTACAATCGACACCGTTGGCAAAACGATCCCCATTCACACGGATCCACCAAAAACGACTAAAAACACTGTATTCTGCTGCCTGGCCATCAGATGGCGATGAAACACTATAGACTGAACACGTAATACGCATGTGCATGACCTCATCGTCTTCAGAGATTCACATTTTGATTGTTTATGAGGAGACTGTTTTCAAACGTTTGCGTTATCAGGCCCCAAAACACCATTGTCGTGTAAATGAACGAAAAAGTGTAACATGGAAAACGGTGTTGTGTAAACAGCCCCTAAGAGAGTTAAAATAACACTGAAGCAGTGTTAAAGTTATAATTAAGATATAATTAAATTATAGTTAATTATTAACTGATTAATTAACTGATATTTGACAATTATTGAAAATCACACCGTTATGGTGATCAGTGTTTGCTTTAGTTGAGCTCTTGACTCTTTAATGTACCTTTATTTTAAAACTTTTGAGTGTGGTCTAAAATAAACTCGCACGAGAGTTAATTTAACTCTGGAGTTTTTGCTGTGTATATATAGATGAAGTGTGATCCTGACGCATCTCTCAATGCAACACTTCTGGAGGTGAATTTGTGGTTTCACAAGCACAAACTTAGTAGCCTAATAAAAGCTTCATGGTACACACACACATATAGCAAGCGATCTTGACCCGAATGTGGCCTCACGCAGGCCTGACGTCAGCACTGGCATGAATCCTGTCAGACAGTTATGGCCCATGTGTGGCCCTTGTCTTTAATCCAGATCTAGGCCACTCCAGGACAGTCATTCTTTGCGGCATGAGGACCGAGGGAAAAGGGGCTGGAGGCTGGAGATGGGCAAGAAAAACGGAAGGAAAAAAGGAAGGTGTGATGAAGCAATGAAACTGCCATGAGGTTTTGTGAACAGAGTTTGCTGCTGCTGCTGCTCTCTCTCTCTCTCTCTCTCTCTCTCTCTCACGTGTACACACACTTTGACCATAGTGGTGGTTTTTATCTATAAATTACTTATGCAAAAATAATTCATTTAATTTGGTTATCCATATCGGACATTTCAAACAAGTTCAATAGAAACTGACTATAAAATCAATATCTGTAGAAATCTAGGTGTACCAAATTATTCATTGATTAACCATTATATTAGGTTGGATTAAATTACTAAATAAAAGACAAATGTATTGAACTGAACGAGAAGAGATGCAAATATAAAGTTTGATAGTGAAAGGCAGTTACTGTAAATGAAACTTATTTTGTGTTTTGATTTTGTGTATTGTACTAACACAATTGAAAACATGCTGAAATGTTTGAAAAAAAGTGCACTTTTAATGACCTGTTGTGATATTAGAACTAAAAGTGTAAACGTACAAAACATTAAAAATGTTTCACCTTACTTGTGAAAAAAGCAGGCTACCAAAGTGAATTAAAAAACTGTATGTAAACTGAACACTGTGGGCCAACTCGCACCCAACGCAATTGACTTTGTACACCGACGCATGTATCATTCCTATTTTGCACTCCTATTTTCGCAAGTTCATTCCCTAATTTACCGACGTGCGTCTGTGGAGTGGAAAGTCTGCTGTGCGCGTGTGACACATGCGTCACTGTACAAAGTCAATAGCGCTGGGTGCAAGATAGGGCCTCTGATTCATAAGTTAAAAACCACCTCAAGCGAGCATGAAAACTTTTTTGCAATTTTATTTGAAATTTGACATTTCCATCACTCATTTCACAGAGTCAACACAGTTTTACACCAGAGATCTTTCTGACCGCTTCTTCAGCTGTGTCAGGACTAAACACTCGGTTGGTCAGATGAGAGGAAGTTAATAACCACAGGAGGAGCTGATGATGTTTAAAGGAGGAGCTGTAACTATATATAATGAAGAGAAAGAGCTGTAACTATATATAATGAAGAGGAGGACTGACAGAAACAGAAAATGGCTGATAAGTGTGATCTGTGTCTGCTGGGACTGATCATTCTCTCTTCACTTCTTACAGGTAAAGAAATCTGTATTTTCTCTAAAGACATTTAGTGGAATTAGTCTGGAAAGAGTTCATTTGAACATGCTCAGTTTATTCTTGCACACATTCACGTTGTGATCTCAGAGTTGTGTATTGATACACACAGATCATACTGTATTATTCCTGATACTGGACATTAAGGTGGCCCTTATTTTTCAAGTTTTGATTTATAATTGTCTGACCCCCTCAAGTTGTTCCAATACATGAAAAAATAATTCAGGCAAAATATGAGCTCATTTGAACAATATTTAGAGGTGGCTCGATGACGTTGAAATCTTGTATAATCAGTTATTATGCTCAATTTGTGATAATTACCACTTGCCTAATTTAATGGCAATTCTGAATTTACACCTATTTTGCACAAAATATATTCTATGCATTTCTTGCAGAAGCATAAATTGTGTTAACGACGGGCTAACAAAGCCACTTTCACAGAAATGTGTGGTGTTAAGAAACTCTGAACTATTGACTTTGAACTGTGCAAAGTAGCGTTTTATGACAGACTAATTGTAAAATATTTTTTTGCAGCTTAGATCATTTCTATGAGATGTCCAGAACAACATACTAAGTCCTAAGAAATCCTAGTTGAGGAAATATGTTAAATTCTCATCAATCCGAGATGTGTGCCAATAAGGCCAGGCAACAATACACCCCAATGGGGCTATTTTTTCCTTTAGGCCATCCTTAAAAATATACTTGTTTGCCGTAACCCGACCGACCCTGTCAATTTAGGTCCGACCCAATTAATTATTTTTTTTCCCTTTTAGTCCGACCGACTTGCCGATTGTAAACTTGCGTTAAGACCGACCGATTTTTTTTTTTACTCTTCAAACAACTAATACAAATGCAATAAAATGATATTAATTATATTTTATTGTGAATAAATAGGCCTACATACAAACGTAGGCTACGCTCTTTCTTTTAAATAAAAACCCGTGGCGTCACATCTATGATTATAAGGGCTGTGTGGCTGTATGCGAAATGAAAGCGAAATCATTTCTAATTGACACTCAGATCCACGAAAAATATGTTTTAGTAATTCTATGAATTACACATGCAGCGCAAACCAAAAGTAGGCTAATATGCCCACCGGATGAAGTGGGATCGGCTCTCCACAGAACATAATAGCCTATATTCATTTTATTTTTCGTGTTCGCATTTATGAGGAAGAAACAATGTTACGGACGTGACCGCTCTGAAAGCGGCAATTAAAACTTCACAGAGATCTCAAACAGGCATTTAAATCACCAAATATTAAGAATGGGCATATCAAACAAAATAATATTCGATGATTGATCGAAAATTGTATCAATAGATTGTATCTATTGTTGCCTGGCCTTATTGGCACACATCTTGGATTGATGAGAATTTAACATATTTCCTCAACTAGGATTTCTTAGGACTTTTAGTATGTTGTTCTGGACACCTCATAGAAATGATCTAAGCTGCAAAAAAATTATTTTACAATTAGTTCTATTTTGGGCTCCAAAATGAGTTACTTTGCCTGGACTACCTGTTAAAAGATGCGTATCATCAGTTATCTTACAATAGTCAAATGTATGTTGTGTAAGATATATTTGGTTAAATAATTAATATTGTACTCACATTGAACTGTGATCAAGTAATAGGCTATGTGATTTGATGCATTCTGCAAACTGTATAGTATTGAATACAATGCTCAATGCTAAACGTTTTAGAATGAAGAATTTTGCTGACTTGTAGAATTGCCTACAAAAACAGCGAAATTTGATGTGCTTGAGCTACCTCTAAATATTAATATTTTTGCCCCATTTTTTTCTGGGGTGTTTTTAGCTTAAATGGAACAAATCTAGCGGGTCAGTCTGCAGAAAAACGGGAAAAAAAATTTTCGTACACTTAAGGGCCACCCTACTGGACATAGTGTCACTCAAACATCTGATGATGAAGAATTATCTTCATATTAAGAGTGTCAGGGTGGATTTCCTGCAGGGGATCAGTCTGCAAGACTGCCGAATGACTAAAGAAACGTTGTCAGCAAGATGGTAGAAAACTGCACATTTCTTGTCTATTCCACCCACTGCCACTTATACCAACGACGGAAATAAGCGCAGTTACAAGAGCTTAATATGTGGGAGAGCGTTGCTGTAGAGAGAGATGATATTGTATTGCAATATGAAGCACTTCAAAGTCAATACCAAATCAAAACTAGTTAGCACATTATTTGTAACTGAACAGGTTTAATGACAAAATATGGTTATGGTTACACTTAAAATAGTTACGAAATAGATGAATGAGATTATAACTTGTACCACTAATCTTACCCAGCATGTAAATGTTTCCTGAGAGAGAGAGAGAGAGAGAGAGAGAGAGAGAGAGAGAGAGAGAGAGATAAAGAAAGAGAGCGAGAGAGAGAGAAAGAAAGAAAGAAAGAAAGAAAGATTTTTTGATTTTTCAAAAAACATTACAGAAATATTTAAAAATATAAAAACATTCAAATGTAAATCACATCATATTTGTAAAAAATTCATTTTCCATAAGAGAACACAATGCCCCTCTATGACACCATATATTTTCAAACACTTCTAAACAGTTCGTAGCGTTATAAAAATAAAAATCAATTAGCAGTCTAGAGTATCTTGCCTTGAACGTGTACCCCATTTTCCGGACAGGCACGAGCCAAATGGCCGGTTTTTCCACATCCGAAACACTTCATTATATCAGTGGATACATAGACAGTAGGCTATAGTCAAAATCATCAAATCTGAATTTCAGATCTAAATTCAGTTCTGTTCTGTTCTCACTGAAAATCATGTAAGTGAATCTTCTAAAAGACACCACATGTTTGATCAATTCAGATTTACTCCCGATCGCGATCTTTTTCACTAGAGCAACCAACTTTCCGAAACGCGATAATTCCTTAACCAAGGCTTCATCTTTAATAAAAGGGAGGATGTTTGACAGAATAACTTTTCTAGCAGGAGTTGAAAGGGAAAGCACAGGTGTAAACAGGCCACGAATTACAACTCCTCTTTCCACTACATTATTAGCATTCTCTACAGTGTTCAAAAAATAAACAACAGCATTGCTCATCCTTGACGCTGCTAGGATACTTTTGTGTCCAACAACCTCTCAATATTCAACCAAGAAAAAAAAGCCACAGCGGGCAAAAAAAACCTAAACTCACTCAAACTCACCACACGCTCTCCACACTCACTCAACAGACGCCCACGCATGCGCACGAGAGAGAGAGAGAGAGAGAGAGAGAGAGAGAGAGAGTAGGAGACAAAGAAAAGAGGAAGTAAAGAGAGAGAGCCCTCTCATTCTCTTTTAATGTTAGTTATTCTCTGGCTGCTGAAACTGTTTGTTATGGCAAAAACAGTAAAAGAAAATGTGTTCTAGTGATGGGTCGGTCACGAACGATTCGTTTATTTTGAACAAATCTTTAATATGACTCAGGACTACTGAGTTGTCTCAGAGAGTGATTCGTTCATTTTGTGACGACCGCGCATGCGTAAAATCCTATGGGTTCTGTACCGGAAAGAGAAATTATTAGTTCATCTCTTGAGTCTTCGGGTCTGATTCTTCTGAGTCTTTCGTTCTTTTGACACCTGACGTGATGTGACAGCGCTGGACACATAAATGAGTTAATAATTCCCAGTCTTTCTTTTAAACAAGCGTGTAGTCAGTTTTTTAAGTTACATGCTGCATTTTTGGTCTCAATCTCAGTTTGTTATTGCTTTCTTATTTCTTTCAATTCAAAATTTGTAGAATTTCTATCATGGTGGTTCTTCTCCATATGAATGTACCAAAAGAGTTGGTAATTTAAACTTTATCTATGATGTGGAAAATCACTTTGATATATATATATACTTGATGAACAAGCTACTTGATGATGACGATAACATACAAATGTCATTTATGTCTTTTAGTTTGTCAAGAGATTTAAAGCACCGCTATTGAAGAGTATTAAACAAAGTACTGGTCTTTCCTTATAGTTTTGATACAGAATTTTATTTTATTGAATCACCTCGGGGTAGACACGCGAAACGCATTTTCCCGACGACACTTTATCTGTAGAGTGGTAGAGGGATCCTCCATAGGGAGAGACTAGTTGGCACTTCAGCACTGCGTTGGCATCGGGTCCAGGCGAAGGTCCTTCATCAGATCTGGATACGGCCTGGATCCGGCAGGCTGCGGGAAAACCTCGGGATAAACAAAGACACTAAAATTAGCGTAGATGCCATTCTTCTCATGAAGAAGTCCTGCAGAGTTTATCTCCAACCCTGATAAACTCTTCTGTCTGTAGCTCTCTAGTAATCCTGGAGACATTGATTAGCTGTGATTGATGAGGGTCCTAGATAGCAAGCAACCATCCAAACAATGTTAAATCAATGTTAATGTGTCAATGTTAACTGCATTGAATCAACATCACTTTTACTCCCATACTGTTTTTTTAGATTTCATCCAAAAATCAATGATAACGGCATTTAATTTATATTACAATGTGATGATGATGTTTTCAACATCATGCTGATTTTGTGACTTTTTCTAAATGATCTATCTATACACACACACAAAACTGGGCTTGATTCGGTTGTTCTGAAGGTATTTTTAAAAAAAAAGTCACACTCAAAACCTTTTAAATGAAAATTGTTATTTATTTTTCATTTGTCAAAAAAAAAAAAATCAATAAATCCAGAATAAATCTGAACATTTCCATACCTCAATGTGCTAGAGCACAAATGCAATGTGGAACGAACGTGATCACTTCACACACATTTTACTTTTACTTGTATGTACTAAAAATGTGTTTCTTATTCTAAAGTTAATAATTTTATACATTTGGATTATTGAAATAAATAATATGCAACTGCATTCAAGTCTTTTATTTTAGTGTCAATACTGCAAATTTATGTTCAAAAGACCTCAAATAACAACAAAGAAATACTGATTTAATGTATTTTAAAATGTTTAAATATATATTTACACACACACACACACACACACACATATATATATATATATATATATATATATATATATATATATATATATAATCCAAAAAAATGAATGGATCTCTATGGGGCCTCTGCTGGAAGTGTATGGTAATTGCACTTTTTGGCAAAACTATATTTTCTACAAAAAAAAAATGTCTAACCAGCAGATGAAGAATTATGCATCTCAGACCTAGATCAATATCCAGAAACAACTCATGATTCATTTCGATCATCATTAATGTGTTTTTTATATATTTGTTTCATAAAAAGGTAATATTTCATATGCATGCTAATGGTGTAGTTGAGGTATTTTGCAGTAAATAGGTACAAAAGTAATTAAAATCTTCCAAAACATAGCATTAATGTATAGATGAGAAGTAAACCAAAAATATATATATATTACGTGTATTATTAAAAATGTAAAAAAAAAAAAAAAATACAATCACATATCAAATAATAATTATATTTTAAATTACAACTGTTAAATTTCAATACTAATATTTATTACATATCATCTTTGTAAAGTTTTGAGTTTTCCTTTAGGATTTATAGGCTTTTGAGTGTATTTCGCCACGGCCCTTTTCTAAATGACCCTGTTACAGCCACCCAAATGCAAAAGTTTGCATTACAATAGGGTTTCAGCTCTTCATGCTTGAACCCCTAAAAATACAATCACTCTATACATTTTTGGGGTCATATTGACCCAAATGCACTGAGTGTAAACAGGAAAACTAGAGACATATGAGGAAAAGATGGTTCAGTCCTGTGTCTACTGGGAAACTTCCCGCTAAAACTGTACAAGAATGTTTAGAGAGTGTTATCCTTCCTTTTAGGAGAACATTCTGGGAACAAAAATACAATTATCTACAGAAAACATTACAAGAACAAAACATAATGCTCTCAAAACATTCATAGAACAACAACATTTCTATCTGGGATGAGCTCATATTGTCAAGTCAAGTCAAGTCACCTTCATTTATATAGCGCTTCTAACAATATTGATATCGAGATCATAGTATGAGCACACAGTGAATGCGCTGTGAGTAACAGAACTACAAATAACCTTTATCTTTTGTTTTGCTGTCCATCATGGCCTCCTAATCATCCCCATATACTGATTGGCTTCATCACGGTCTCCTCTCCACCAATAAGCTGGTGTGTGGTGGGCGTTCTGGCGCAATATGGCTGCCGTCGCATCATCCAAGCACATTGGTGGTGGTTGAGGAGATTCCCCCATCTATGTAAAGCGCTTTGAGGTCTCAGAAAAAGCGCTATATAAATGTAACGAATTATTAATTATTATATTATTATGTTGTAAAGGAATACAAATATTCTCCTAGTGCATGTTTAATCATATTGTATGAAATGATTTGTTAATGCATTATTTTGTCATGACTTTTACTTGAGAGGGCCCTAATCATGATCAAATTCACTGTTGACTACTTCCCAAACTCAGCTCATGATTGATCATAAACTGACTGTCAAACACACAACGAGTGTTCAGCTCAGTGAAGTGATGTTGTGTGATCAGAGAACAGAAGTACAGTATCATCACGCCTGTGTCTGGATGGAGAGTGAACTACTGATCCCAGCAAACCTTCCCTGAGTTTTGCTCCTTCCTTTGGGAACTGTTCCACAAATATTCTTTGTGGGTTTTGAATTGTTATTTAGTATTTATCTGTGCATAAGTCACAGTAGGGGGAGTTTGAAGGAAAGAGAGAAACACAGAACAGATTAAGAGCTTTTAAGGTCAGTTATTAGTGTATTTCTACGGTTGAAGAGGAGGATCAACTAATCCTGTGCCGTCCAGTAATGTTTATGACAAAGCTGAAATCAAAAGTTCAAGATATGATGATATTACATTATTTAAATTTGTTTCAAAGTCAGAGTATTTCTTATTCCATCTTAAAGAGGCGTTTGATTTGGTTTATCTATAAATGTTAATGAATGCATTAACTATCAAACAGCAGAAAAAGACTGTATGATTTGAATCTTCTGCTTTGTATGCTGGTGGGGTTTATGTTTTATCATTTATTAAAATCATAATGATCACTGAGATATACTGTGTTTCAGGAACCAGTGGAGTGACTTATGATGGACTGAATGTGTACATCAGTTCTGGTGAAAATGTCTCTCTGTCCTGTAATAAAGCTCTTTCTGACTGCAAATCAACTACATGGATCCACTATAACAGACATTCAGAAGTTGATCTGATTACTGGAGGGATAAAGAAGAACGACACAGAGAGACATGAGAGACTGAGTCTGGAGTCTGACTGCTCTCTGAACATCAAGAACGTCACAGGAGAAGATTATGGAGTATACAGCTGCAGACAATATGTGAATAGAGAACAACAAGGAACTAATGCTGATGCTTATCTGCGTGTTCTTCATGGTAAGTTTATGATTATGTGGTCAATTTAAAAAGGGCAGATTCTCCCTTTAAACTCAGATGATGATTGAAGAGTCTGTGATTTGTGTCTTGTGTTCAGTTTCAATGTCTCCATCATCATCATCATCATCATCATCATCATCTTCATCCTCACAGACTGAGATCAGTCCAGGCCGCTCTGTGACTCTCTCCTGTCAGTTGTATTTATATGATGGACACTCCTGTGATTATTTGGTCAGTTCTGAGGGAGTTGAGCTGTTGTGGGTGAATCAGGCTGGTGTTGATCTGAAGACAGACTCCAGATATCAGATATTATCATCATCATCAGATCAGTATCACTGTATCATCACTCTGACTACAACACTCCTGAATGAAGATGACAACAGAGAGTGGAGATGTCAGCTTACTTGCAGAAATAAACTCAAGACCTCAGTCAGATACACTGTCAAGTATTCAGGTGAGAAACAACACTGTAAAATATGATGTTAATGTCCTACAGATGATGCGTCTGAACATTCATCTTCTGCAGCTCCAGTCGCTTCACCAACACTGATTCCAGTCAGAAGCTCAAACTCTGAGAAGACATCAAGCCGAACTACAGCAGCAGCTCCTACACAAGGTTCATGATCACATGATCACTGTCACACATCATCAGTCTCTCGCTTCAGTGGTTTGCACTGGCTCTCACAGACTGGTTTATCATCACACATATTATCTACAAAATAAGCTCTTTAGTCAGGTTTGTTGAGTCAGGTTGAGTTTTGATACAAATGACCGGTCTTGTACAGTCTGTTGTCTGATGCAAAATAATCATAATATACAGCTAGTGTAACTCACACCACTGCTATGATGAATTAATAAAATCATCTCATTAGTATGTCATCCCAGCACCAGAACTGAGCGTCACACTGATACGGAGCTGCTCTAGACTACCCTTACCAAAAAGAAGTTTATTCAAGTGTGCTATTAGTATACTTCTTTTAAACTAAAAATAAGAAAGTTTACTTTCAGTCTACTTTTTATGTACTTCTCAGAAATATACTTAATTACACTTAAGTGTACTTGACTTATATGGACAGAAAAGTCCAAGTATATTTGGCCTATACTAGTTTAATTATTCAAAGTATACTTGGCTTGTAGTTGTGTTAACTCTTTTTTTCTCAACTATTTTGTTTAAAATGTTTCCTTTCTTTATGAAACTTACCGACATTCAAGTGTTGATAAAAAAGGATGCATGAAGCTAATAAAAGGTTTTTAAAATTAAAGTACAGTTATAAAAAATAACATTTGAACATAGTAGTATTGTTATAGTTTTGTGTTCTGTTTCAGTGTTTTCAGTTTTCTGTGATCTGTTTTCCCCTGTCTTCTGTGTTTTTTGATCATATGTTTTCCTTTGTTCTGTTTTCCCGCCACTCCTTTGTTGCCACGGTTACTGTCATTAGTTCATTTGTATCACCTGGTTCCTCGTTAGTCTCGTCAGCTGTGTCTTGTTTCCCTGATCTGTTCTCCTGTGTATTTAAGCCCTGAGTGTTTCAGTCTTCAGTGTCGGTTCTACGTTTGTATAGAGTGTGTACTGCCCGTCTTACCCGTGTTTTGGTTTTCTTTTGAATTAAACTCTTGGATTGAAGCGCTCTGTTGTTCTCGCCTCCTCCTACCCGCACACACCCATAACAGGAGAACCGACCTAAAAGATGAGCTGGGAGCTCACTGGACAGATCGCGGCTTTGGCTCAGGATAGCCGCGATCTGTTCCAATTCACCTGGGGGTTTGTCCCTCTTGCTGCCTCCTGCTCGCTGGATGACGAAATAATCAAGGCGTGTTACCGACTTGGGGCCAAGGAAGTCGACCCGAGGGAGCTTCCAGATCTCTCCGGTCAGGACTGGAGAGAGGCACTCTCCTGTTGTCTGGAGAGCTTCCTTCAATGGCACGTCATGTCACCGTCTGCACTTCACGCCAGTCCAGCCGCGCCTGCACTTCACGCCAGTCCAGCCGAGCCTGCACTCCACGCCTGCCCGCCAGAGCCAGTCGCCTGCCCGCTAAAGTCTGTGAGTGTCGAGCCAGAGCCTTCTTCACCCCTGGTCCCGTCCAGCCCAGAGCCTTCACCGCTGGTCCCGTCCAGCCCAAAGCCATCACCGCTGGTCCTGCCCAGCACAAAGCCCTCGTCGCTGGTCCTGCCCAGCACAAAGCCCTCGTCGCTGGTCCTGCCCAGCACAAAGCCCTCGTCGCTGGTCCTGCCCAGCACAAAGCCCTCGTCGCTGGTCCTGCCCAGCACAAAGCCCTCGTCGCTGGTCCTGCCCAGCACAAAGCCCTCGTCGCTGGTCCTGCCCAGCACAAAGCCCTCGTCGCTGGTCCTGCCCAGCACAAAGCCCTCGTCGCTGGTCCTGCCCAGCACCGAGCCCTCTTCGCTGGTCCAGCCCAGCACCGAGCCCTCGTCGCTGGATCTGCCCAGCACCGAGCCCTCTTCGCTGGATCTGCCCAGCACCGAGCCCTCGTCGCTGGTTCTGCCCAGCTCAGAGCCCTCTTCCCCGCTGGTTCTGCCCAGCTCAGAGCCCTCTTCGCCGCTGGTTCCGCCCAGCTCAGAGCCCTCTTCGCCGCTGGTTCCGCCCAGCTCAGAGCCCTCTTCACCGCTGGTTCCGCCCAGCTCAGAGCCCTCTTCACCGCTGGTTCAGCCCAGCTCAGAGCCCTCTTCGCCGCTGGTTCCGCCCAGCTCGGAGCCGCCTTCATCACTGGTCCTGTCCAGCCCAGAGCCGCTTTCGCCCCCTGCCTCTTCCTGTCCAGTGTCAAAACCCAGGACTTTCCCAAGTATTTTTTTGGGGGGGGCTACAGGCCTCCGTCCTGGTCACTTGAGGGGCTACGGCCACCTGAAGGGTCTTCTCCGCCGTGGCCACCTGAAGGGTCTTCTCCGCCGTGGCCACCTGAAGGGTCTTCTCCGCCGTGGTCACCTGAAGGGTCTTCTCCGCCGTGGCCACCTGAAGGGTCTTCTCCGCCGTGGCCACCTGAAGGGTCTTCTCCGCCGTGGCCACCTGAAGGGTCTTCTCCGCCGTGGTCACCTGAAGGGTCTTCTCCGCCGTGGCCACCTGAAGGGTCTTCTCCGCCGTGGTCACCTGAAGGGTCCGCACCGCCATGGCCGCCTGAAGGGTCCACACCGCCATGGCCACCCGATAGGTCCACACCGCCATGGCCACCCGAAAGGTCCACACCAGGAGTAATGTTATAGTTTTGTGTTCTGTTTCAGTGTTTTCAGTTTTCTGTGATCTGTTTTCCCCTGTCTTCTGTGTTTTTTGATCATGTTTTCCTTTGTTCTGTTTTCCCGCCACTCCTTTGTTGCCACGGTTACTGTCATTAGTTCATTTGTATCACCTGGTTCCTCGTTAGTCTCGTCAGCTGTGTCTTGTTTCCCTGATCTGTTCTCCTGTGTATTTAAGCCCTGAGTGTTTCAGTCTTCAGTGTCGGTTCTACGTTTGTATAGAGTGTGTACTGCCTGTCTTACCCGTGTTTTGGTTTTCTTTTGAATTAAACTCTTGGATTGAAGCGCTCTGTTGTTCTCGCCTCCTCCTACCCGCACACACCCATAACAAGTATAGGCCTACTGCAAGTGCAAAAATTGTATATAAATAGTAAACTATAGGAATCCTTCAAGGTTGATGTGTGTGACAGTGATCATGTGATCATGAACCGTGTGTAGGAGCTGCTGCTGTAGTTCGTTCATACACACCTGGAATCAGTGCTGTTGATGTTACAACTGTCAATATGATTACACAATGTCAAGGCATTTATTTTACTAACTGCTATACCCTTACGAAAAAAAAGTATACTTCAAGTTCATTTTATGAAGTATACTTGAGTAATGTTCAAGTATATTTTTAAGTATACTTTATGTAGTAAGTATACTAATGTCAATATGTACTAGTAGTAAACTTGTAAGTGTGCTATTTTAATACCGCTTGGGACTAAATTGGCCCACTTGAAGTATATAAAAGTATGTTTAACTGTACTATAAGTGTAACAGTAGTAAACTTTAAGTGCACAACTAGTTCATAATTATGTTTCTCATTTGTACTGCAAGTGAACTTATGAGTATACAAGTAGTTTACTATTTTAATACTTGTAGCAACTTTGAAGTATATTCTCAGTTAACTACTAATTTAGTAGTTTTATACTACAAGTTTTCTTTAAGTGAACTTAACATTATAGTTGATTGATTAATTAAATTAAGTATCCCCAACTGAGCAAGCCAAAGGTAACAGTGGCAAGGAACCGAAAAACTCCATCAGGTGACCTAATGGAGAAAAAAAAACCTTGGGAGAACCCAGGCTCAGTCGGGGGCCAGTTCTCCTCTGGCGTTTATGAACTAGAGACCGGATTTAACTGTAAGATTAAAAAATATTATATAAATGCCTGGCTGAAGAGATGCGTCTTTAATTTAGTTTTAAACTGGGAGAGCGAGTCTGAGCAACGAACAGTATCAGGAAGGCTATTCCAGAGTTTTGGAGCTAAATGTGAAAATGCTCTCCCTCCTTTGGTTGATCTGGATATCCTAGGTATGACCAAAAGCCTCGAATTTAGTGATCTTAAAGAGCGCAATGGATTATAGGGCGATAGAAGATCCGTTAAATAAACTGGAGATAAGCCGTTTAGGGCTTTATAAGTCAGTAGCAATACCTTGTAATTAATACGGAACTTTATAGGTAACCAATGTAGTGATGATAAAATTGGTGTTATATGATCATATTTTCTTGATCTAGTAAGAACTCTAGCGGCGGCATTTTGGACTAACTGTATCTTGTTTATTGAGGATGCAGGACAACCAGCTAATAAAGCATTACAGTAATCTAGTCTCGAGGTCATGAATGCATGAACTAGCTTTTCTGCATCAGAAACTGATAGCATATTACGTAGCTTAGCAATGTTTCTAAGGCGGAAAAAGGCTGTTTTTGTAACATATGAAATATGATTTTCAAAAGACAGGTTGCAGTCAAGTATAACACCCAGGTCTTTTACTGTAGAGGATAAAGTAACAGGACATCCTACTATGTTAAAGTTGTACTGTGAGAGGTTTTGTGGGCGGTTTTTTGAACCGATAAGTATTACCTCTGTCTTGTCTGGATTTAATAAAAGAAAATTGCGCGTCATCCAATCTTTTATATCTTTAACACACTCTGTCAATTTGGATAATTTAGCGTTTTCATCCGGCCGTGATGAAATATAGATTTGAGTGTCATCAGCATAACAATGGAAACTAATTCCATGTTTCCTTATAATATTTCCAAGTGGCAGCATATATATTGAGAATAACAGAGGGCCTAACACAGATCCTTGCGGCACTCCATAGTTTACTGGAGTTACTGGAGCTCGTGTCTCTGAAATCGCCGCTCGCGTTCCCGAGATTCTGAACGAGCGCGTCGGAACTGTTGTCCTGCACGCAGGGGTGAACGACATCAGGCTGCGCCAGACGGAAGTTCTGAAAAAAGACTTCAGGAATCTGATCGATACGGTACGCAGCACATCGCCTGATATAACGATCATTGTGTCAGGACCGCTTCCCACGTACCGACTAGGTCATGAAAAGTTTAGTAGATTATTCGCGCTAAATGAATGGTTAATGTCATGGTGCACTGAGCAGAAACTGCTCTTTGTAAATAATTGGAATATGTTTTGGGAGCGTCCTAGGCTTTACCGTGCTGATGGCTTACACCCAAGCAGATTCGGATCGGATCTTCTGTCAGATAACATCTCCAAAACGTTAAATACCTTTTGACTAGTAACCAAAAGTCCAAATCATAGTCTCTGCTGCACCAATTTAACTGATATAAATAGTGTTGAACATTGCATAAAATCTGTGTCTATTCCTCGTTTAGTGAGATCAAATAATAAATCTACTGCAGGATCTAGAAAAAATCTAATTGTTATTAAAACAGAAAATGTTGCTATTAGTAATCAAAAACAATTTCTAAAGCTAGGTCTTCTAAACATTAGATCACTCACACCTAAGGCAGTTATTGTAAATGAAATAGTCACAGATAATAGCTTCGATGTACTTTGCCTTACTGAAACCTGGCTTAAACCAAATGATTATTTCGGTCTAAATGAGTCTACTCCATCAGGATACTCCTATAAGCACGAACCCCGTCTGATTGGTCGTGGCGGCGGTGTTGCAACAATCTATAGAGATATTCTCAATGTTACTCAGAAAACGGGCTATAAGTTTATTTCGTTTGAAGTACTTGTGCTAAATGTTACGCTCTTAGATGTTAGAAAAACATCCCTATTATCTCTAGCCTTGGCTACCGTATATAGACCGCCTGGGCCTTACGCTGATTTCCTAAAAGAGTTTGCAGATTTTCTCTCAGACCTATTAGTTAATTTCGATAAAGCATTAATTGTTGGAGACTTTAATATCCACGTAGATAATTCAAATGATGCGCTAGGGGCTGCGTTTACAGATTTATTAAATTCCTTTGGGATTAAGCAAAACGTTACCGGACCAACTCATCGTTTTAATCATACACTCGATTTAATTATATCACATGGAACCGATCCAACCGATATAGATATCATTCCACAAAGTGAAGATGTCACTGACCATTACATGGTAACTTGCATATTACGTACCCCTGTAATATATCATGCTGCGCCGCGTTATCGATTAGGCAGAACAATCCTTCCATCCACCATAGATCATTTTTCAAATAGCTTATCTGATTTGTCTCAGCTGCTCAGTGAACCCAAACAAACAGATGAACTTGAGGAATTAACTAGCACTATGAGCACCATTCTCTCTGGTACATTGGATATTGTTGCACCCATTAGACTAAAAAAGGTCAGAGAGAAAAGTAAAGCACCATGGTACAACAATACTACGCATGTTCTAAAGAGAGAAACCCGTAATTTAGAGCGTAAATGGAAAAAAACTAACTTAGAGGTCTTTAGAATCGCGTGGAAAGACAGTATGTCACGTTACAAAAAGGCCCTAAAAGAGGCCAGGGTTGAGCATCTCCGCAATCTAATAGAAAACAACCATAACAATCCTAGGTTCTTATTTAACACCGTGGCTAGACTAACAAATAAACAGATGTCTCCTGAACAAAATATTCTGTTACAGTTTAGTAGTAATGATTTCATGAAGTTCTTCACTGAGAAAATAGAAAACATCAGAACCACAATTGTAAACGTTCAATCCTCAATCGCGCCTTATAATTCGGCCTCAATTATCACCCTGCAAGAACAATTACAGTGCTTTACAACTATAGAACAAAAAGAGTTAAATAAACTTATCATTTCATCTAAAACAACAACATGTTTATTAGATCCTATACCAACTAAACTATTGAAAGAAGTGTTACCTGTAGTGGAAGAGCCTCTCCTCAATATTATTAACTCATCTTTGTCATTAGGTTATGTTCCAAGAACATTTAAACTGGCAGTTATAAAACCTCTCATTAAGAAACCACAATTAGATCCACATAATCTAGCAAATTATAGACCCATTTCAAATCTACCTTTTATGTCTAAAATACTAGAAAAAGTTGTGTCCTCTCAACTGGGCTCTTTCTTGCAAGAAAATGACATCTATGAAAAGTTTCAGTCTGGGTTCAGGCCGCATCATAGCACTGAAACTGCGCTCGTTAAAATCACAAATGATTTACTTTTAGCTTCTGACCAAGGCTGTATCTCAATACTAGTTTTACTTGATCTTAGTGCTGCGTTCGATACTATAGATCATACAATACTCTTAGATCGACTACAAAATTATACTGGTGTTCAAGGACAAGCATTAAGCTGGTTTAGATCGTATTTATCTGACCGCTACCATTTTGTTTATTTAAATGGAGAAAAATCTATCATAACTCCAGTAAACTATGGAGTGCCGCAGGGATCTGTCTTAGGCCCTCTATTATTCTCAATATATATGCTGCCACTTGGAAATATTATAAGGAAACATGGAATTAGTTTCCATTGTTATGCTGATAACACTCAAATATATATTTCATCACGGCCGGATGAAAACGCTAAATTATCCAAATTGACAGAGTGTGTTAAAGATATAAAAGATTGGATGACGCGCAATTTCCTTTTATTGAATCCAGACAAGACAGAGGTACTACTTATCGGTTCAAAAAACCGCCCACAAAACCGCTTACAATACAACTTTAACATAGTAGGATGTCCTGTTACTTCATCCTCTACAGTAAAAGACCTGGGTGTTATACTAGACTGCAACCTGTCTTTTGAAAATCATATTTCATATGTTACAAAAACAGCCTTTTTCCACCTTAGAAACATTGCTAAGCTACGTAATATGCTATCAGTTTCTGACGCAGAAAAGTTAGTTCATGCATTCATGACCTCGAGACTAGATTACTGTAATGCTTTATTAGCCGGTTGTCCTGCATCCTCAATAAACAAGCTACAGTTAGTCCAAAATGCCGCCGCTAGAGTTCTAACTAGATCAAGAAAATATGATCATATAACACCAATTTTATCATCACTACATTGGTTACCTATAAAGTCCCGTATTAATTACAAGGTATTGCTACTGACTTATAAAGCCCTAAACGGCTTAGCTCCAGTCTATTTAACCGATCTTCTATCGCCCTATAATCCATCGCGCTCTTTAAGATCACTAAATTCGAGGCTTTTGGTCATACCTAGGATATCCAGATCCACCAAAGGAGGGAGAGCATTTTCACATTTAGCTCCAAAACTCTGGAATAGTCTTCCGGATACTGTTCGTTGCTCAGACTCGCTCTCCCAGTTTAAAACTAAATTAAAGACGCATCTCTTCAGCCAGGCATTTATATAATACTTTTAATCTTACAGTTAAATCCGGTCTCTAGTTCATAAACGCCAGAGGAGAACTGGCCCCCGACTGAGCCCGGGTTCTCCCAAGGTTTTTTTTTTTTCTCCATTAGGTCACCTGATGGAGTTTTTCGGTTCCTTGCCACTGTTGCCTTTGGCTTGCTCAGTTGGGGATATTTGGGGATATTTAATTGAATTAATCAATCAACGATACCATTGATCAGCATTACCAAACGTGGACGTTCCACTAGAAACAAACATTGATGTATTGTTTTAATTTATTACTGTGAAGCTGCTTTGATACAACCTATGTTGTGAAAAGCGCTATATAAATACACTTGACTTGACTTATGATCGATTTTTCTCCGTTTAAATAGACAAAATGGTATCGGTCAGATAGGTATGATCTGAACCAGCTTAATGCTTGTCCTTGAACACCAGTATAATTTTGTAGTCGATCTAAGAGTATTGTGTGATCTATAGTATCGAACGCAGCACTAAGATCAAGTAAAACTAGTATTGAGATACAGCCTTGGTCAGAAGCTAAGAGTAAATCATTTGTGATTTTAAAGGGTACATAACATGCACAGTTTCACCTAATCTCATGTTAATCTTGAGTACCTATAGAGTAGTAGTGCATCCTTAATATCTCCAAAAAGTGTTTAGTTTTATTATAATTTTAAAAGAAAAAACAGCTTTCCGATTCTCTCCGGGAAAAGCCGAGGTCCTGGAGGCGGAGCTATAGAGTCAAGCGGTAGTTCTTGATTTCCAGCAAAAGACAGAAATCTGATCCAGTTGTACTTACATGACTGGGGTCTTTTATCACTGGGACCTCTCCACGTTTTAATAGCAAACGATTTGCAAATCCAGCGTCGAGGCCTTGTTAATAAAACATTCGTCACTCAAATGACCAGAACACATAACCGCACTTCCTACACTCCGTTGCTGCCCCGGAAAAACAAACTGCATCCACTGTTCCTGTAACACTGGGTTCTTTGGAAAGCTGAACACGGTAAGCTTTCCCTCACATCCAAATACACACTTTTTTGGAGACATTCTTGAACAAATCCTATGCAGCGCTGGCGCCGATGATTTCCTGTTGAAGCGCGTTGATGTGCGCGGTCTCTCCTCTAGTCGACGTGCTCGCGGGCGAGCTTTTCCGAGAGAAATGCTCATATAAGGAGTTCCACTCTGATCTACGTCATTAGATCCACGATCGAAAAAAAACCAGCCGAAACTTGCACCAACCCGGAAGTAAGATTTGCGGCACAGAAATTCTCCGTTATTCGTCCAAAATATATTTTTTAAACTTTGCCCATGTTTAGCATGAGAATCCATCTCTTTAACAGTGTAAACAACTCTGAATACATGAAACACCATTGTACCCCCCCCTTTAACGAGCGCAGTTTCAGTGCTTTGGTGCGGCCGGAAACCAGACTGAAACTTTTCATAGATGTCATTTTCTTGTAAGAAAGAGCCTAGTTGGGCAGACACAAATTTTTCTAGTATTTTAGACATAAAAGGAAGATTTGAAATGGGTCTATAATTTGCTAGGTTATTTGGGTCTAATTGTGGTTTCTTAATGAGTGGTTTTATAACTGCCAGTTTAAATGTTCTTGGAACATGACCTAAAGATAAAGATGAGTTAATAATATTGAGGAGAGGCTCTTCCACTATAGGTAACACTTCTTTCACTTCTTCTTGATGATGATGTTGTGTATATGTGGCATTATATGTTGAACTGAACTAACAGACGTGATCCACAGATCCAGCATCAGAAACTGAAGTCAGTGTGACTGCTCTATCATTATACAGAGGTACGACACGTTCATTTATACTGACAGCTTTATAACATTAAACTATCTGTCAGTCTGTAAATGCTTCATCAATAACTGTTGATAGTTGAATACCCTTGACTTCAGTCATGTACAGTTTCTCTTCTTCCTCTCATGTTTCCTGCAGTGATTGTGATTATTGTTGAGATCGCAGTGTTTGCTGCTCCTACTGTGATTCTTCTTCAGATCATCTGTGCAAGAAGAGCTGGTGAGTTTTGAGCCGCACACAATCTGATGATTCACACTCATCTGATCTGAAACAATCTGCAATCATGATAAAAACACATACGAGAGGTCAGTCAATGCTTTTATTTTGCAGGGAGGAAGGACTCGAAGCACCCAGAGGAAATAGAGATGCCGACAATATTAGAATAAAATACTGATGAGTTTAGAGCCAATCTGCAGCAATATTTACAATAGCAGAAACTTACAGAGGATTGTTCATTGTTTTATTTTCTTCTTCTCAGAAAACTGAGAAAATAGTGATACCAAGTTTAGATTAAAATGTTTTTTTGTTTTGTTTTATTTTTACAAATAAAAGGCCAGATTTTTTTTTCATTAACATCCAGTGATCTCTGCATATGATCACAATGTGAGTCACAAGTGTAACCTCACAGTGCACTCACTGCTCATATAATGGCCACAATGTGAGGTCACCCCAGCTGGAAATGTTATTGGACATGAACTTCATCATTTAGACGTCAAATTTTGGTTGAAAATGAAAATTGGGTTGACGTGTTAGGCCGGCTACACACTGGCTGTGTGGCGTGTCCGTTTTTATTTCGGCTTCCATGTTAACAGGTTAGAGCTTGCACACTGCCTGCGTGAGACGCACATCTCAGGTGCGGAAGAAAACGCGTGCATGTGCATGCTAGAAATAGAACCAACACCTATTTTTCACACGACACGCAAGTGTGTTGGAAGCGTTTCCAGGCAAAATAGAATAGGAAAAGGTGTTTATACATCATTTTGACAGGAATACATATTAATAAATGATATTTTGATGTTTGAAAGTCTCTAGGTTTTGACATAAATGCAGATATATATATATATATGTAATTTAAAAGAAAATAATAATAATTACCGATTTTCAAATATTGCACCTGTCAATACAGAATGGAATATTTTGCCGCAAAACTGGTGATGTTGTCTTTGCTGTATCGTCACCTAGCAGCAGCAGCGCCGCGTCAGACAGTCTGTTAATGCTAGTGTGTAGCTGGCCTAAAAAATGTATGTCAGGCTCCAACTTCAATAAACAACTACACAAACAGCATTACCAGCTTCACTTATTACTAACCAAATTTACTTTATTTCTGTCATATGTGTGGAAAAGTTCTTATTGAGATTAACAGAGGTTTAGATGTTGATGATTTATTGAAATTAATAGTTTGGTTTGATGTCATCATTATGGTGATCAGTGTTTGCTTAAGTTGTCCAGTTTGACTCTTGATGTTTTAATGTTAGTTTTTCTCTGGCTGCTGGAACTGTGTGTTATGGCAAGAACAGTAAGAGAAAATGTGATCAGATGATGTCATCTACTTGATGATGACGATAACGATATACTCATCGTGTAGTGCTCTGATCAGCTGATCTCTTCTAAACTGTCATGTGTGTTATTAATTTCACATAATTCATTATAGTAATGTTTCTACAGTATGACATCCAAAAGTGTTTTAATAAAATAAACTGTATAATTGCTAATCAAGGTCTTCATGATTACTTCAACATCAAACTCTGAGAAGAAATCAAGCCGAACAACAGCAGCAGCTTCTACACAAGGTTTCGAACTCCTGTCGACTGCCATCCCACACTCCCCAGACATCATCCAGAAACCAAAAGTAGGATAAAGGGACCTTCTCGCATTTAGGAAAGACAGTTTCCTCCCATTGGGCCATGTATATATCTGCATAAGCTGGTGCAAACTTTTTTCCCATAGCCGTCCCCTTAATCTGCAGATTAATGTCCCCCTCAAACTCAAAATCATTACGAGTCAAACTTAACTCTAAAAGTTCCAAAATCGCCTCCTCCGGTCGAGAAGCATCGGGGAACCTGGCAAAACAATCTCGCACTGCCTTTAATCCTAGGATGAGTCTCAATGTTAGTATTAAGACTCTCCACATCCAACAAGAACAAGAATGCATCAGGTGGCACTCTCAGACTTTTGACCTTTTCCAAGAAGTAATAGGTATCCCTAATGTAACTAAAATGATTGGTAGATAAGGGATTCAAATAAAAGTCAATAAACTCTGCCACCCTGTGACTCTCACTTCCACAGTCCGAGATGATCGGACGACCGGGAGGCATGAAGGGGTTAGGCCATTTATCCCGAGGATTATGAACCTTAGGAAGTAAATAAAACTGCCTGGGCCTAGGTCTCACTTCCCCCAGCAAATAATTCGCTTGTCGCTTACAAATGAATCCTGTCCTCAGTAAGGTATCCACTACTCTTTCAATGCGGGGTACCGACTCCATAAAGATGGGGGCCGACAACTTGGAATAAAAGGACTCGTCTGTTAATTGTCTCAGTCCCTCCTGCACATAACATGCACCGCACTTCCCTTATCTGCAGGTTTAATCACAACATACCGGCTGCGAGCTAATTCCTCTAACGCTTCCACTTCCTCCGGGGGTAAGTTAGGTCTCGGGGCCTGTGCTCCGGATAAGGTTTCCTGGACCCCTTCCAAGTTCCTCTCAAAGAAATCCCATACTTCCCCGGGAAATTTCTGGGGCGGTGGTTCCCACCCCGATCTCTTGCAAAACGGTCGGCTTCGGACGTCAATATCAGTACTCGGACCGAAATACACCGCCCTTTTGATTTTGTCATGAAACTGACCCAGATCTGCTAGCAACGGGCTTCTGTCAACCTTTTTCACTAAATGAGAAGGGATAAACGATAAACCCCTATCCAGTAACCTAACCTGTGCCGGTGTAAAATGAAAACACTGAGACAAGTTTATGACAGAACCCATTTTATTTGCATAAAAATCAGGACAGGACCCTGATGGGAAGGCCCCTTTAACAGTTTAAATGGCCCAGCCAATGCTGTAGCATAGCTCGGGCCGTTGCTGGGGTCCAATGGATCTTGTCTGCCTCCACTTTGAGCCGGTCAGCAGGCAGGAGGGGAATGCAACACTCCGTTCTAAAAGTGATGTCATTCAGCCCCTTAAGATTTTAAACCTGCTGTTCTGGCAGGGTGGACTCGAAATTAATCAGCAGGATATAAATCACCGAATAATAATCTATATCGACGTGTACCTTCGAAACATATCTAATTCGGTATCCACGTAAAGCTCTCCTTGTACTGAAACCAAATATATGCATCAGGATCTGGTAAAATGTATGATACTATTTTTACCATCGTTAGAGTATAACTGATCACATAATAACACTGCCATAAAACATGCAAATTAAACTGGGAACTAAGACAAAGAAAGTTTCTTCCCGCTTGGAATGTCACGTTCCAATTGGCCTAAGCCAGGGGTGCCCAATCCTGCTCCTGGCGATCGACTGTCCTGCACAGTTCATCTCCAACCCTAATCAAACACACCTGCCTTTAATTTTCAAGTGATCCTGACGTGCTCTGAAGACCTTAATTGGTTGCTTCAGGTGTGTTTGATTAGGGTTGGAGATGAACTGTGCAGGACAGTCGATCGCCAGGAGCAGGATTGGGCACCCCTGGCCTAAGCCAAGGGGGGAGTGAAATTTCTGTTCCCCTAGAAAAGCAGTTACACGGCGCGTTCAGGGGAGTTCTGTATTTTTCTTTCGTCTTGTGTTGTTGAGCACTTTTACGAACCCGCTTCATCAGCGAGAAGACCCATATGGCTCCCGTTTAGGGGGCATTCATTCACCGTTTTCGTGAATAAATTTATCGTTTATTTTCTTAAGTCTTTATTTTCGTCTTTGTTTAGACTCTAGCATTCGTTCAGTGAAGCTTCAACTAAAAAGAGACTTGAATCTCACGCGGCGCGCGCTCCTCCTCCTCAAGGACGTGCACGAGCACTGAAAGAATCCCTGGCTCCATGGCTAGGGAATCATCAACTCAGTTTTATTTTCTTTACTAAGTTTTATTTTCATATTCGTTTCTCCCTCCAAAAGGGAGATGAACTCTTCTGGCAACTTCACGTTCGGTGAACCTTTAAACTTCGCGCGAGTCCGGCTCGCCCCAAAGACACGAGAAAACACAGCTCTTAAGGAGCTTCTTCTTCTTCAGCAAATACAAAGAGAACCATACGCAAGTATTTTGATTTGTGATTTGATGAATTTGATTTCTTGTTGTCTCTCAAGGTTACTGCCTGTGATTTTGCCTAACTGTGATCTTTCTTTGATCGTACGTTTAGTTTCACTTTCTCTCAACTCTCTCATTGTCAGAACTCTCTTTCATCCTCTCCCTCATTTTCGTATCCGTTTGGTCTTGTAATGTTTTCGTCCGTATTTTGCTGTTGTAAATATATGTATTTACTCGTGTAGACTGTAGTATTTTTGTATTCCTAAGTTCAATGTATTAGTCCAATTATTAAAATTCATACTTGGTTGATTCTGTCTGCCTGCTCATAACTAAAGTCAATGAGATGTTTTCGATCTTAAGCTACAAAGCTGATTTGTTACTTTTAAGTAACCTAATCTTATAAGAACAAGAGAGTTGTTTTTATGGCCAGAAAATAGCTTTCTTCAAATTATAAGAAAGAGATCATTTTTGCTGAGAAATTGTTAAGTTAATCTTACGGCCGTTTGCTGAACAAACAACCATTTGATGATTATTCATTTCCATTAAGGGATATCTCATAATCGATCTGAAATAGGATTATTAGTATATGAATGATAAATTATAATTAGTTGTGATTGATTATTCAGATATACAAAACGATCTATTTTCAACTTCGAATAAATTAATGTAACTGTATTATGCAAAATATTAATCATATTCATGATTAATTATTAAAATTCCCTATAAATCATTTGAGCTAATGTTAAATGTACAACTAATGCCAGTGCGGTTACAATATATATATATATATATATATATATATATATATATATACAGGCCGTGCAGAATTATTAGGCACGTTGATTTTCTGATCATATTTTATTCCCAGGAACATTTTGCCAATTCCAAACCATATTGATCTCAATAACTACTATTAATTTTGTATTTAATCATTTATAAGTGATATTTAATTGTTCATGAAGGCTGGAAATGAAAAATGTCTTATTTTCAGGTGTGCAGAATTATTAGGTAAGTTTTCTTTTACAGATAAAATAAGCCAAAACAAGATTTAACAAAGACTGAAAAGTCAAAAAATATTAAATCCCCATAAGAAGGATACAATACTAATGCAATACTAGAGATTGCAGTTAAGGCATGACCACTGGACAGTGAAATGCTCATTGGGTCAGCAGGGTCAGACAAAAACAGGTGGAGAATAAAAAACACATGTTAACTGCAAAAGAATGAAGAATTAAGGTGAAGAATTAAGTGTGAAACCATCGGGCACCCTTTAGTCTTCAGCGCCACCATTTTCCAGAACTGCAACCTACCTGGAGTCTCCAGAAGAGCAAGGTGTCAGGGTCTCAGAGACTTGGGTTAGGCAAAGAATCCTAAAAAATGACCCCCTCTTAATAAGAGTCACAAGCTGAAGTGTTGTGAAATACATGAAGACTGTTTTTTTATAGGCTTATTAGACTGACAGATTGAGAGACTCTTGAAGGACCAGCACCACATCCTCTTCTACCACTGTTTGAAGAATTCATCTTCCAGAATACGTTTTAATACATTTTGTGAGTTAATTTTTAGTCCATCTCTGCAAAATGGACTTCAGGGTAAGAGATGGACTAAAAATAAACTCATAAAACGTATTGCAACAATACTGCAGTCTCACAGCAGACACGCCCCTTCAAACAGAGTGTTCAAATCAGGGGTTGAAATCAGGCTAGGAAATATGCCTTTTATTTTTTAAATTATAACAAATTTTGATCTAAAAAACATACTAACATTATAAGGGCACCCCAGGAAACATTATAAAATAATAAAATAATCCATTCTACGGCACCTTTAAAGGTGCATTAAGCAACTTTTCATGTTAAAAATACCCGTTTTCTAACCCATACATGCTTAAACAATTGCCTGATGGGCTGAATGAGCCCTTCTCTGATCACTGAGATTGTCTCTATAATCCTGTAAAGTAAAATAAATAAGAGGAATTCGGGCCGGAATTTTAGACTGGGCGTGACGTCATGCGCGTTCACGGCACGCTCATCTGGCTATGTCTGGCAGGTTTGTGTATTCGCCGGCATTCTCCGTAGAAGATGGATTGTAAAAGACCTGCTTATAGTTCATTTCAAACACCAACGCAAACTCCACGTAAGATAAAAAAAAGAAAACTTTTGTCTAGTGCAACCAAAAGGGCCAAATTGGTCTCAGACAGGCGTCGGAATAAGACGAGAGTAAACATAGGGAAGGCTGATATATAAGTTAGATAATTAGACACAAATTTTGATCAAATTACTGCTTAATTAGGATGTATTGCTATTGGAATATGCTACTTAGCAGATCAATAAAACAGGCTAAACCCCTGCAAATCTTCGGCGGATTAGCCTGTTTGGCTTTTATGGTAACGTCATAGTGCCATTTAATTGTTTATTACCTTGAGACAATTGAGTGTACTTTTTTGACCGACTGTGTAGCTTTGAGCTTTTACAAAGTAACAACTTATATTGTTCATGAACGTGTTTCCATAATAATACAATCATAAGTGGATACAGTAAACACATAACACAGTAGTTCAACATGGAGATAGATGGAAATAAAAAACGAAGTTTTCTACTACCCCCGTTTTTCCCTCACACATAAGTGTGTAATTTACTCAATTGCCTTTCCTTTCACATATTTAAAATGACTTGCAGATTTATAACTTTATTACCTCTGAAGACATTATGATTGTAAACAAAAGATTTGCGGCTGATGCTTCTTTGGTTATGAACAGCTCGTGCAAGCGTGCGCGTGCGTGTGCGTGTGGTCCATGAGCGTGCACATCTCTGGCTGCAGTTTCGCTTGCCGCCAGAGGTGGCATAGTTCTGCAAAAACTCAGAATCTTGCGCTATGCACCTTTAACATGAATAAAATAAATTAATAGTATTATTGATAATAGTATTGTTCATAAAGTATATTGTAGTTGTCTAAAGATTTTTATTAGGCTATTTTTAACTTTATTTTACTAATGATTTGATGTTGTTATTATTATTTTT
Source organism: Squalius cephalus (assembly GCF_949319135.1). Lineage (NCBI taxonomy): Eukaryota > Metazoa > Chordata > Actinopteri > Cypriniformes > Leuciscidae > Squalius > Squalius cephalus. Next base: position 2,041,051 of record NC_137122.1, read on the forward strand.
ATTTTTTTTAAAGCAGATAGGCTACTGAGTGCGCATTGTTTTAATGCAAGTCGATATAGTCATATAGCCTATAACCACAGGCCTTGGAAGACTTAGAGAATTAAGGAGAAGAGTTAAGAGTAAAACACCCTTTAGACTCCAGATCCCAGAACTGCACCTGTGGATCTCCAAAACTAGCATTGTACAAACTCTAACTTTAACAACATTCCCAAAATATGATAAAAATGTTGCAAGAAAATTTTTATAATTGTGTAAACTCTGTTTATAAAGAACATTCAACATCTCATCTCTCAATGATATTCTCAAAACAGTTTCCTAATGAGACATTGGGACCATGTTATTTTGAGATCATTGTACAAACTTGTTACCTCAGAAACATTCCCAAAACATCCTGAATGTTGCAGATAAAATTATATATCTTAGTTTACATTTAACGTTACAGGAACATTGTTTAGAATGAGAAAACATCCTTAAAATATCCGTCAAACATTACATTCACATGTTCTCTTCAGGACATTAACCAAACTTGTAGGGAATGTTAGCCAAAGTTCTGAGAGCGTTCGCTGCTAGCTGGATGCTAGGCCTGACTATTTAACACACTATATTCTGATTATGAAGTAAGTATTACACTGTTGTTACTGTTAGAGATCAGAGAAGAGACCACACCAACAAGAGACGCTTCAGCGGAAGTTCACGTGTTTCAAAGAAATGTTATTTTGCTTATCTTAATTTAATCCCTCGTGACAGTGCTGAAAGCTTCTTGGAAAGTTCCTGCAACTCTTGAAATGGTGTTGATGTAGAAACATGTATTTGACGTCCTCTTTCTGTGGAACGGGATGAGATGAGGTACAGTTGAGTTCCTGACCTCAAACACAGAGGTTATGGAGAGGTTATTGTTATTGACTGCGCATCTCGTTCCTCTATTTTACAGAGTAAGAATTTTACGTGTTCTTCCACAACAAGAATCTATTAAATCCTGTATAACATGTTCATGTTTCTGAACACACAGCAGATCTCGGGGATTCTCGGGATTCACGTCTGAAAGCATCATTTGGGAAGTGAAAGTAAAGTCTAAAAGGCTGGAGCTCAAACTGTGATAAAGTTGAACTATGTGATGCTTCTTGAATGTCTTTGTGCCTTCCTTTATTTTCAAGACAAAGTGTAATACAAAAAGTATTTATTTTAATATGAAGATTAATCTCATAATAGAAATGTATGAGGATATCTATAAAGAGAAGATAAAGCCCCATTCACCTGTAGTGTGATGATAGTGTCCCCGGTTGTGGTCATTTTCAGGACTTTCGTCCCAGGTAGAGATTTTGGCACACATCCGACGTTGTTCAATGGGGTCATATTAGTCTATAACAGTTGAGATATTCTCCGCTAAATGAAGCGCATACATATGAATTTTTGCCTCTTGTTAAATGTAATTAATTTAAATAAGCAAAAGTAACACAATTGTTTAATATTTTGTCACAACTCAATTTAATTGTGTTCAATCAACCTAATATATTTAAAACTGAAGTTTACTTAATTTGTGTGAAAATTTCATGAATCATTTTTGTTGACAACTAACTGGGCAGTGGATCTGTAGTTCCCAGCATGCTTTGCAAGGGACTGCATTACAGTCTTCCTACCATTGTCCGGGAAGCAGACACACTCTGTCAGTTCAAAGCTAGATTAAAGACACATCTCTTTGACCTAGCATTCACATAATACATTATAGACTTCTATAATTCAGTGTTAGGCTGCATAGATTTGGTCAGCCGGAACCGGGAACACTTCCCGTAAATCCTGATGTACTCGTTACATCATGAGAAGAATGGCATCTACGCTAATTTTAGTGTCTGTGTTTATCCCGAGGTTTTCCCGCAGCCTGCCGGATCCAGGCCGTATCCAGATCTGACGAAGGACCTTCGCCTGGACCCGATGACAACGCAGTGCTGAAGTGCCAACTAGTCTCTTCCTACAGATAAGGCATTGTCGGGAAAATTCGTTTCGCGTTCCTACCCCAAAGTGACAAAATAAAATAAAATTCTTTATCAAAATTATAAGGAAACACCAGTACTTTGTTTAGGCTTGGCTTGCAGGGAATTCCAAACCTGCGTATATTCAAACGCACATAACTATAGAACTCATTCTAAATGCTCATGTGAACGCCATCAGCATTTCTCACAGGTTCGCGTTTAAAGTCTGTGTAGAGGGAATGGTGTCGTCTTAGCGGCCCCTAATTTAATAACAAATGATCGTTGCGACGGAAGCAAATCAATCAAAACTAACTTTAGATAGAAAATAACTTAAAGAACCGCTATAAAGCCAAAACAATCTCTGTTACCTTAAATTATACGCTTATCTCTGTAAAGCTGCTTTGAAACAATCTACATTGTTAAAAGCGCTATATAAATGAAGATGACTTGACTTGGTCCCGTCCAGCACAGAGTCTTCCCCGCTGATCCCGTCCAGCTCAGAGCCTTCATCGCTGCCCAGCACAGAGCCCGCGCCGCTGGTCCCGTCCAGCACAGAGCCCTGCCCTCTAATCTCTAGAAGACGTTTCGCATCGAAATAACTTCCCAGTCTCTCAACCCGGTCAAAAGAAGACTCACAATGAGGCGGGCATTGAAACTGGCAGATGCGGAGCATCAAGCTTCTACCAGTCCTTTGCCCTAAGAGTCAAGACAAACTAAACCAACACCATCCCATTACAGGACAACCGCTGGTAGTGTTGACTCCTGAATTGGAGCCCCAGGTAAGAGAATCCGCCCCTCTACCATAACCGAGGACGACCGAACAATCAGTGTGCAAGTATGTTGTTGCAAAATGTGCTGTTGCATGGAAGGCGCTAACCACCCATAGAAAATTGGGCACCATTTAAGACCTGGTCGCCCCAGGTCACCGTCCCTGCAGTGCTGTCCAAGTGGACGCAGGGGGGCTGGATACGTAGCGCTCTCCCAAGTAACCCTTCATTAACATCGCAAGGTATCCAGGTTACCCGAAAAAAGCCTGCGAGGAATGGTCTCTTCCTTAGGGGGGCCCTTTGTCAGTCCTACTGACTTAACCCAAGGAGTCCTGTCCAGGAAGTCCCCAAATAGCAAAAAACCTGCTGCCAGGTACTTCTAATTCCCAAGACAAGACCCCCTGTATCAACTCTAACCGAAAGGTCGAAATTGGCGGATGTGCATTTCTGCACATCAGGCTTCTACCAACCTCTTCCCTCGAGAGCAGAAAGAAAAAGCAACCGAACAGATCAAATCCTTACCAGAAGGATGAAACCGTCAGATGCTGATGCCACCAGATGGTACCTCTCTGTTATCTACTTACCTGGTTACCTTAAACCCTCTGAGGTCGACGAACGCGCCGGCGCGTTTTGCTGGATTTTTTTCACATAGCAGCAACATAAACTTAAAAAAATCCGTCATTTATGGTCATATAAATAAAATAAATACATGATTATAAACTATAGAGGGTCTTCTTTTTTTGTGTATACTCACATTAACATCAAAACCTTGTTTTTATTTTTAAATAAATAAACTAAACAGGGTGCGCTTTCAGCTCACTCTGTCTCCGCAAAAATCTTTCTGAAACAAGTCTGGAAAATGAACTGAAACTCAGCTAATACTTATCACACAACCATGAAACATGCGTCTAAAGAAAGCTTTAAATTTCTACTTTTAAATAAAACAATTCACATTCAAAACAAATATTCTCCTGCAATGTAATCTGTATGAAACTAAAGAGAAGTACAGTTTCTCCCGTCTCATCTCAGTACATGTAATGAGTTCACACCCACTCGCACATCGCGCTATTCATAAGATAATGCGCTGAGGTGATCTATGCAAAATGAGGTAACGCCCCCTGAAATGCCTTAAAACCAGCAAGTTTCATTCATTCACTTTTCTGCGCCGTTGGAAGATGACTCTGTTCACAGGTGAGGAAGCTCTTCAGCTAGTCCTGGATAGTGATGATGAGTTCACTTTTTCCTCAGAAGAAGAGCGGGACTCTGACGACGAACGCTTGTATTTTGAAGAACGGCTTGATCCAGCTGTGGATAATATTTCGGATGAGTAAGTCTTTTTAAATTTACTTGCATAAGTTGACAAGCTATTTTATATATAAACGTAGGCTACATATTTTAATAGTTTTGTTCAAAATAACACATTTCGAGCTTTCTATATATTTCTCTGGCATTTTAGGCAAAGCTTATGAGTTTGGGTTCATTTATGAGACAAGCTCCAGTTCACATGCCGACACGGAGCTCTACTGCCTGTTATTTTTAATTATTATGTAAAAACAGGCAATTTGTTGATGAAACAACGATTAAAATTAAGATACAATTAATACAAAACGAAATTCACTTTAAAGAAAGGCTTTATACAAAAAAATAAACCTAATGAAATGGTCTAAATCTTGTCTGCCCACTCCATTTGTCTCGCGATTGCGCACGATCTTAGAAAATGGCCTGTATGAAAGTTAGGATTTTGAAATTTTTAGAAAATATTAGATTAGATTATATTTTGACTAGTGTTTATGCTGCCTCATTATCATCAACGAAGAGTGCTTGCAAATATCTATTGCAAATGTATGTGCTGAAATGTGTAAATATGCCCAGCTGATGAATTGCAAATGTGTTAATGTTTGCGCTGTGCTATCTCAGTAATGGCCCATTGACACGCAATATATGCCTACAGCACGTGTCTACAATTATTTGCATCAGTTATTCATATAGACTAATGGTAATATACTTTGAAATATTTATGTTATAATAGTTTTCAACTTTTTAAAAAAAAAGGAATGTAGCTGCATCACCTTCATCTGCAACTCGGAGGGCGCGCAGCAACACAGTCGAACATCAGAACGAGTAAGTACATATTTACCCATGTTCCTTCAATTTTTTTTTTACAATATGAGCCTGTATAACTTTATTTTTGGAGGTTGGTTGATAATGTTACATTTTTTCTTTGTTTTATCTTATCAGCATATGTCCATCAGTTGTGCATGTGCTGGAATAGTACTCTAAAATATATGATAATAATAGCGTTCAACTTTTTTTTAAAGGAATGATGTAGGTTCTGCAACTCACACTAAAAGGACACGCAGCAACATAGACAGAAATCAGAAAGAGTAAGTAATTGGAAAAATGCCAGGCATGTAATGTTCACTTGTGTCTTCAGCCGAACAGGAACTGTTTTCAAAAATGGCACCAAGACATGTAACTATATTCTATCTGCCTTTATTTTAGTTTATTTTGCTCATTTTTGCATTATTTTGCTTTATTTTGCTTAGAGCCCGCCATCAACGGGGCATAGGCATTTACTGTGAGATACCTGCAAATTTAGAACATTTAGTTCCTCCACATAGAGGAATTACAATAAAACAGATTGAAAAACAAAACCTTTGAATCTCCTCTTCTTTGTTCAGGCTGTGATGGGCCATTAGCCACTGGGGGAGTGTAAGTCACACCCCTGGTCTGAATCTCATTAATATTCATGGTTAATCACCCCTCCCATGCATAAACCTCTTCTGACAAAAAAAATGTTTTACAAGGTTTAAATCAATGTATTGGATTATGAGAATGATTAGGCAGGATGATTTTCACATAATTTTGAAGAAAAAACACTAGGTGACCTCATCCATTAGTCAAAAGTCTTGTGGAAACATATTTACTATATGTTTTGTGGTGTTCTTTTAGCAACTTTCATTTTTATTTTTTCAAAAAAACACGCATAAACATTATTCTCTTAAAAACACAAAGATTTACAAGCATGTTGATCAGATATGATGGTAGCCCTGTTTGTGCTTTATAGAGTGAATTTACACCTTTGCCATTAACATGTTTATAAATAACTGAAAAAAGCACAAATGTCAGAGCATGGGCCCAGAAAACCCCTCAGACTCCAGAGGGACCAAACAAATTATTGCTACTCCCAGTCCTTGCTCGAACTGATTTAACTTGACCAACCATATCAAAACGAGAATAAACCAATCCTTTTTTAGTTAAAACTCGCCTTTGGGAAGAACCACTTCTCCCATACCAAGTTAATGGAAAAATCGGTTTTCCCGAAGTACTCAAACCGATTTTTTTCTTCTAACTGCCAAATCCTATTAAGACTATCCGATGTACAGACCATAAGCTACTACGGGTATGTTTTAAAGCAGAAGCCAGTACAAGCTTAGATCTATATTGATCAAGACATTAACGCAACCAGGAGTATTATCCATAGGGCTGCTACGGGTAGGCTTTAGAGCAGAAGCTGGTACAAGCTTAGGTCTATATTGATCAAGACATTAACACAACCAGGTCCATTATTCATAGGGCTGCTATGGGAGGGCAGGAATTGGTGCAGGCCTAGATCTAAATTGATAGAGCAAATGCTAAATCCAAACATTAACACCACCAGGTGTATTACACCACACATCCATTTTCTCACGCACAGAAAAATCGCGAAGCAAAGAGGACTTGGAGACCGACAGACTAGACAGAGCAGGTTACTTATGATATAAAAAAAATCTCAGCTCTCAGATTGTCAATTTTATTACGAAATTCAAACAATAAATACCGTTCTGGCGCTTGTAAATGTTACGTGACAGATCCCTAGCGCACATGAACCGATCATCTCTACTAGCTAATAGTTAATAAAGATGAATGAACACTGTTGAAAGATACAGTACAACTTACCGAAATGTATATTCCTCTCCTCGTACATAATATCAATCAATCAGTGTTTTTCATCAGCGTGAAGAGGTCAATAACATAGCTGGAGAACAATTATGTCACATTTACCTCAGGAAAGCCATTTAATGAACATAATATAGGCTATAGCACGTAGTTGGCAAGAAAAAAAATAGCTATAGAGAGTATTTAGCTAAATATGTGTTCTATATTACATATTTATTAAATTTATACTTATATCATTAAATAAAGTTGTTATTATAATAATAAAAAAACGCATTATATTTAATTTGAGTTATTTTTAACCTTAAATAATAGCCTAATACCAGATGATAGGGCTCTCTGTATGTTTACAGCATTAGGCGAGTTGTTTTTTTCTTGAGAAAAAATAACGCCTATCTGTTTAGCCTACCTAATATTTATCCAAATGAATCAATATTAAATCAAATCACAATAATTTAAAGCTCCAATATGTAGGAATTTTATAATAAAATTTCCGAAAATAACTTGTACAGTGTGATATATTTCCTCCAGTTGTGTACTTACAATATCTCAAAAGTCTCCAAAGATTTTTTATTTCAGAGAAATTCCGATTTGAAATAACTGGCCGTCCCGGAAAAGAAATGTCGCCTCTCAGTGACGCAATGTCCGCACTATCCTTTTTTTCCGGTGTGGACCATGTGATATTCCACCACACCGGAATATCACATGGTCAAATGCGGAAGTGGTGGTTATGTTATAGCATATGGTTTGGTTATCGTTGTTATGGATCACGATTACTCTTTGGCGAGTATTGAAGTGCCAGTAAAACGAAAGCGTCCATATTCGGATACACGCAGACTGTATGACAAACAGAGGAATAAAACCAGGATAAATATCGGCCAGGCGTTTACGAGATGGAGAGAGCTGCGCAAAATTCTTGGACTTGACAGAGACTCTGCTCTCGCAAGTGTATTGATAGACAGGTAAGCAAATCATTTTATTGTACAAGTAACGTAATAGTTACAGTAAAGATGATTTTAATAGATATGAATTACACCACATGCCTGTACATTCAGTCACTGTAGCATTTTTTATCAATAACGTTACCTGTGAGAAAATAAGATAACGTGGCAAATAGGGTTGCAAAATTCTGGGAATTTTCAAAGATGGAAACTTTCCATGGGAATTAATGGGAATTTAAGGGAATTAACAGGAATTTATGGGAATAAATGGGAATAAACTGGGAATTTTCAAAGTTGAAGGTTGGATCTTCATAGGGAACTTAAATATAGTTGAGGAAAGTATATTTTAGCATAATCTTGACTAAAACAAACAGATGCCATTCAAATACACTTGAATATCCATGCCATTCCTCAATCACATGCACATAGCACACGGCTATGAGACCACACCCCCTACTGGCACTGTGCATGCCTCAATCACATGTACAGAAGCCCAAAGCACAAGACTATTGAAGGCACACATTTGAGCCTGTGGACTAAACAAAGTGAAGTAAGTTTTGATGATATTATGGGGAAATATATTTATTAAATGTTTAAATTGCAAATATCACATACAAATGTATTCATCTAGTTGATAGCAAGCTGATAAGTTAGATGCTAAATAAGCTAGCATAACTTTATTTACCACATAAGTAGGGCTGGGCGGTATGATGGTATATATCGTTACCGCGGAAGAAAATGTCAACCGTAACAGATTTTTTTATTCCGTGTATACCGCAACATGTAAATAAGTAGGCGTGGTTAACTCACGTGCAGCGTGCGTGAGACTGAGACACTGATATTTGTCAAAGAAACATGAAGAAAGACCAAGAGGATCCACAAAAGGAATTACGTTTTCAAAATTAACGTGATATTTTCGGGGTAGGGGGGAAGGTGCAGAAGTCAACTACAGCAGTGCAGCACACTGAAAGTTTAGAGAGACGCACATGCTCACAACGGGGCTTACTTGACAACAAGTTCATATATCAATATTCTAACGAATAAAATTAACCTTAAATAATGTATCTATCCGTCTCTTATGTGTACCGTTACTGTCAGAGCAAGCGGTTGCCGTGGTAATGAATATTTCCAAAATTCCCCAGCTTAACTTCCCATGGAAATTTACCGGAAACTTTCTGGAAATTTACCGGAAATTTTCCACCCCTTTGCAACCCTAGTGGCAAATGGATTGTTTCAGTTTCCAAAAAGGTGGCCCATCAACGTCAACTGCTAATAAAAGACCTGTAATGCCTCTTCAGACACTGTCTACCATAGCGTCTTCCAGTGACTCTCAATCAGACAGGTAGGCATTTGCTGAATATCAATTCTAGAAGATGTTTGATAGAACTACATTGGCTAAAATACTACTATGTACATTACAGAGAGCATTGTTTTCTGGAGTCTGGAATAGAACACCTTTCCAAGGCAGAAAGTGATGAGCAGTTACATGAAAGGTGCCATTTTATATTATATATTATTTTAGGGATGTTGTTATTAATTATTTTATGATGTTTTATCTTTCACAAACTTCAATCTTTCACCAAGCCATTCTTATTAATTAATTTAAAAAAATATCTTATGTGTTGTTTAGTTTTTCAAAGATGATTGTTAGTGATGAGTCCACCATAACCCTGAATGAAGATGTCAATGATCTTCAGAATACCGTGTGAGTGTTCAGATGCTTTTTTTCAATTCAAATGTATTTGCAGTATATTAATTTTTTTGTAGGTTTTATAGAAATGTAATTGTTGTTTACATAAATTATGATTATAATAATTATATAATATAATTATTACTTTTGTGATTATTGTAAATGCCTATTTTGCAGGATTGAATGGAGAAATACTGATGATGCCACAAGGGACACAAACAGTGAGGACAGCACTTCAGATGATGATTATGTATTCGGCGTGACAATCGCAATACATGTTCATCTAAAATGTACAAAGACATGTGAGGTAGCTTGCTTATACATGTTGCCTCTGTCATTCCACAGCATTTATTTTCTACATCTGATGGCATTTCCCTGCAATTTGTACAGAAGCACCATCTAGGCACACCCTGTAGTGGTTGATCCTCTCTGTGAGCATTAGGTTGAAGCACATCAAGGATGAGGCCAGGTTCTCTATTAAAAACTCAAAGTAAAAGACCTCTTGCATCATCCAAAGACATGTCCTGTATAATCTCCTGAAAAAAAAAATTTTTTTTACTACCAAATACAGAACCTTTCCAGGGCACTTGATAGTATGTCCACACTCACTTGTGTCATCAACCTCCTGTCCTCCCAAGCCTATCCACCCTCAATCTGTCCTCTTCACTCAATGATGCTGTATTTCTTCTGCCTCTAGCTGTACGTGTTCCTCTTGTAGCCCTCCTCTGTCAGTCAATAATAGCACTTATAAACAAAGTTATATTGCTCTTTGTACTTCGGTAAGGCTTTTTATCACGTGTGGTGACCGAGATTATGGCAGTACAATTAAATACAATCGGATATGTGTTGTTAAAAAATATATTTAGTCATTACTTGCAAATGTTCGTTCAAATTTACTTTTAGAACGATTGGTTTGAACACGTTAAACAAAACGGCTTTAACCATAAACACGTAAAACTGCACAACATTAACCCAACAAATCATTTAACAAATAGCTGTAAGTTGTAACGGGATAATATAGCATAACATTTCACGTTCCTTGCAGTTCATTAATTATGATGACATAAAATAATACGATCAGATATACAGGTAATACAAAAACGAATAAATTACCTCATCCGTGATCATGATTCATTTATCCCATTTAGATACATTGCTATGGTGAAAACGCATTAAAAACGACATCTCCCATCGTCACCTCCTTCATAGCGTCATCAAGCTTCGCCTTTGTTATTGTTGGAAACTGCGCCCTCTTGTGGTAAATTTTTTACATAGTGGAGCTTTAATTGAAATAATAAAAAAGCGTAGCTTACCAGAAATTGTACCATGTAAACATTGTAACATGTTGTCACTAAACCTAATAAAATTCAGTTTAGTTACTAAAATGTTAGTGACAATCACAATACACTTATAGTGATGCATTTTTTTTTACTGTAACTGACAGATTCCGGTCAAAAAAACACAACACGGGAGTGGGAGGGAATAGGAGTCATTCTTCTGGGATTGGGATGGGATTGGATGTTTTTTCGTGGGATTGGGGCGGGACAGGATTTTTTTTGTGGGAGTGGGACGGGAGAGGTTTGAAAATCCACTCCCGTGTCACCCTCTATTGACTATGACTCCACACCCCCCAGACATCATCCAAAAACCGTAAGTATGATAAGGGAGTCTTTTCACACTTGGGAAAGACAGTCTCTTCCCATTGGGCCATGTATATATTTGCATATGCTGGTGTAAACCTTTTCCCCATGGCTGTCCCCTTAATCTGTAGGTAAAACTCCCCCTCGAACTCAAAATCATTACAGGTCAAACTCAATTACAGGAGTTCTAGGATCACTTCATCTGGTCTAGAGGCATCTGGGTACCGGGAAAAACAGTCCCGTACTGCCTTCAGCCCCAAAGGGGTCTCAATGTTAGTGTAAAGACTCTCTACATCCAATGAAAACAAAAATGCCCCTGGTGGCACTCTCAGACCCTAACCTGTGCCGATGTCAATTGAAAACACTGGGACAAGTTAATTACAGAATGCCCTTTTTTATTTTTTTTATTTTTTGAGACCTCAAAATTATGCTTGAAATTATGCTCGGGGCCCTGGCGGAACGGCCCCTTTAAACGTTTAAATTGCTCTGCCAATGACACAGAATCGCCCTCGCCGTCGTTGGCATCCAGTGTAGCTTGTCCACTCCAACCTTGAATTGCTCCTCCGGGAGAAGAAGAATGCTGCATCCTGACTCAAATATCACTTTATTGAGGGCTCTCAAATTAGCTTTCTGATTCCCCGGAAGAGCTTGATCAAAATTGATCATGGGGACATAAATTTTTGCCCCCGGAAATGCCGCCTTGGTCGCTTCGATGAGTCTCCCTAAGATCTTCCCCAAAGCTGTTGTATTGCTGTTATGCCTGTCGTTCAACCCGAACGCAAGGACTACCTGTTCGGTAACTCCCGTTGCCTTGGTCCTATGTTTAAGGATAGTGTAGCCATCAGTGATGCGCGGGTTGATCCGAAATGAGCGGGTGCCTGCGGTCACCCGCGGTTACGAGTCATCCAAAAATATTTTTAATGATATTCGGGTCGCGGTCGGTCGGGTCGTTTGAAATAAAGATGCCAATTAAACCTTTGTAATTGATATAGTTCTAGACACAATTTTCTATGAATACGTTTTAAATTTAATTTACACTTTATTGGCTGAATAACTGGCGCGAAGATGACGCACGAGCTCAGTCTGCAGGTAGAGATCGAGGCGGCAAGAGAAAAGGTGAAGACTGGGGAGTGGAAGCTCCGCAAATACACAATAGAAAGAGCAAAGTGTGGGAGACATTTGCCGAAATAATGAAAGATGATGACCAAAGTGCTGGCTTTGTCATGTGTAGGCTACTTCTTGCGATGCTATTTACACATTTGATAAACACAAAACTGGCACGACCAACCAGGCACGGCGCCACGATTCCAGTTTTGGATAAGCCAGACCAATTGTGGGTGGGCCTTAAATTAAAAACGTTAAATAAAAATAAAATAAAAAAACGTTATCCAATCACTGCTTAACCTAATAAAAAAATATTGACTAATATAGCCTACTGTTATATTATCTGTGCGTATACATAATATAGATTTTAATAGCTTGATGCTCTTTAAATATTGTGTTGCATTGTAAAAGTAAATCCGCGATCGCTCTCCATGGTTCTGACCAAAGAAGAGAGCTTTGGAATCTCCATTATGAATATACCTGGGCTGCATTTTCCGATAACATTGTCTCTTAGCGCGCTGCGATAACTTAACTAAAGGTATACTACCACTAAAGGTATATCATTGCTAGGCGTCTTCAGGGCTATCATCCACTCGCGAGGCAGAGGCGCTGAGAGGCAGAGGCGCTGGCGCCCTCCAAGCAACGGCGCTGTTTTTGGTAAAACATGATTTTGACGACTTCATTAAGTTTTGTTTTATAGAAAACTCTTTTTAAAAGATTTTCGTTTTGTATAAATTGTATCTTAATTTTGATCAATGTTTTATCAATCAATTGCCCGTATTTATTAAATAAGAAGCAAATATATAGCAGACAAAATAAGGCGCCGGTACGCGATCACTGCATGTGAACTGGAGGGCGCCGAAACTCAACTTGTGCCTCACAGATTTGATAAATATAGGCTATATATTACAGAAAGCTTGAAATGTCTACTTTTAAACGAAAATATTCAAACCAAAATAAATAGGCTATACTCTCTGATTATGTAGGCTAATCCATATGAAATGTGCATTTCTCTCTGGCGTTCATGGCGAGTCCGCAATCTCCGCATTGTCAACTTCATCTTTGCAGCGACACAGAAAACACCAGTTTATTACTAAACAATTAAATGTCTCCTTGCTAATTTAGACACATTCATAATCATTACTTTAACCGGTTCTTGTGGCAAGCTTTATGCATGCGGTCATTACGCTTATTCCTGCTAGCCTATTTAAGTAATTAATTTAATATAAAGGGGCGATTTGTCCACGAATGGCTTAAATGAACAACTAGTCGACAAGAAAAAAAAATAGTCGGAGGCAGCCCTTATTCCACATATTTTCGAACCAGCAGGCCATTCTGGGTTGGGCGAGCGACCATGAGCGGAGCGGAATATTCAGAAATGCGCTCTCCGCTCACGAGCTCTGATCGGAACAAACCCGAACCTCGCTGTCTGCTGAACTTGCGCAGAAACATCAAAATAGACATAGCCAGCTTTTTAAAATTGTTTTTAAAACTAAACATTTAGACTATTTTAGTATAAATTATGAGCTTATATTGACGATTTTTTATAATTCTTGACAAAATTAGAATATTAAGTTATTAAGACGCTACGATGAGCATTATAGCTACTTTAAAAAAAATGCGGGTCAGGAAGCGGGTCGGGTACAATATTTTTTTTTTTCGTTTTTTGCGGTCCGAGTTGCGGGCGGGTTAGTTGAAAACGTCGGTCGGGTGCGGTTTGTTTATACATTGACCCGCGCATCACTGGTAGCCATCCACTATTGTGGCCGCCGGAAAGCTGTGCACCTCCAAGTCCCATGCCTCCGTTCTAGGCAGCCGACTGAGGTTCGAAGCCCCCACAAATAAAATGGGATTAACCAGGGCTAAAGACCACTTCCTGGCGTTTGCCCTACCCTCGTGATTGATATGAATGCTCCAACGTGGAGCCTCTTCCTGCTCTGATCCCGGGGGCCCCCCTTTTTTCTTCTCCCCTTCTCCCTGCCTTGCTCGTACCTGGGCCCAACCCTTTCTTGACTCTTGGCATTTTTGGGCCGACTCCCAAAGGGATCTCTCTCCCCTCCGTTCCACCCTCCACTGCAGGTGCTATCGAGGATGCCGCCCCCAGAGGTTGGTCCACCTCCATGGGGACCGCAACCACTTCCTCCTGTTCCTGCTGTCCCTGTTCTTGCGAGGGCTCGGGCCCGGCTTCGAGGTCCCTACTTGTCCCCTCCCCTGCTTCTTCCTCAGGCTTTCTCTGGGACATGAGGGTTTTTACTATTCTCCAAGCCCGCTGTACCGTCTCCTCCCTCATCCTCCTGTACCTCCTGTGAGTCCACTTGACCACCACCTCCCAGGCCTCCTTCCAATCCACCCCCGGGCTACCGACTACCTCTCTACTTGCCCTTCGTAAGGCCCCCTGGTAGTGCTCCTCCAGTATCGTTAGGCCATTCTGCAACCACTTGTTCGTGTTGTCCTGGAGCCTACACTCAGTCCTCGCCGATTGAAAGGCCGGCTGAACCTTCTTTGCCTGGGCTGCCAATTTAGTCAGCCTTCCGGGCGGGCCCTCTTCTACCTCCACGGTATAGTGGAACAGCTTAAGGAAAGAGTGAAACGCTCGAACCGAGCTCCTGAACTCTGGATCCCCCGCCGCCTTCCTTCCTTCATTCCTGATCCCCTTCTCTTGCCTCCTTCCTTCATTCCTGGCCCCATGTCTCCTTCCTCCATCATCCCTGGACCCATCCTCCCGTCACCTTCCTCCAGCACCTCTAGCTCCTCCTCCGTTACTTCTGTTCCTCCTTCTCCACCTCCTCTCCATCTCCGACTCTCTTCTCTCTCTCCTTCCAACATTCCCCCATCCTTATCTTCCTTCTGCCGCATCTCTCCTCCCTCTTCTTCCACTCCTCTTGTCAAAATATCTCCTTCTCACCTCTTCTCTTCTTCCACTCCTCCTTTCATCCAAATATCTCCTTCCCACCTCTTCTCTTCTTCCACTCCTCCTTTCGTCCAAATATCTCCTTCCCACCTCTTCTCTTCTTCCACTCCTCCTTTCGTCCAAATATCTCCTTCCCACCTCTTCTCTTCTTCCACTCCTCTCCCTCCTTTCATCAAAATCTCTCCATTCCACCGGCTCTCTACTCCTCCCTCTTCTCACATACCACCTCCGCACTTCTCTTCTTCCTCTATCCATGCCTTTGGACTTTTTCTTCCCTGAAGAATAAAAAAAATGTGTGTAACTACATATCCGATTCTTTACTCTATATATAACACTATCCCCAACTGGGTCAAAAACCCGCTTCCCCAATATCCACCAACTGGATACGCCCCGGTATGTCATGTCCGATGGCTCTGGCTAGGTTAGGTTTTTTGAGGATATTACAACGGCCCTTCACCCTCCTGGTTTTTCAAAAGGGTTCCGGGATTGAGGAAAAGCACTGGCCGACGCTTGTCTGACTACCTTGTCGGGCCAAAACTTCGGGACTATAGTGGGAAAAGCCTGTCTCCCCTGTGGGTACCCAATCACCGTGCTTTTGTGATTCTACCATTGGACCGAGTATGGACCCGATTACACTTGGACAAGGGCCCCACTCGATCCCATAGATCCGACTAAGCTTAAGAAACCTGAGTTACTATGGGTAATTTTTAGAGCAAAAATAGATAAACGCTACCCCAGAATCTAAAAGACTCTGTGTACTAACCATTGAACTCTTCTGGTTAGGGCAGAACAAGAGTAGTTATAAAGGTCTTGACCGAACTAAATTCAGGAATCCACCCACCACAGGGTTACTCTGGTTAGGGTTAGAGCGAGAGTAGGTGTAAGCTTAGATCTAAGTGGATAAAGCGAAACCCAGCAAGTCCATTAACTGACTCGGTGTACCAACCACAGGGTTACTCTGGTTAGGTTTTAAGGCAGGAGTAGGAGTAGGCCTAAAACTAAATTGATAAGGCGAAACCGAACTCTATCCGTACGAATCCACTATGGTTAAGTTTAGAGCCTCTCTTGGTACAAATTCAAAATCTCCTATTCCCTCAAAATCGTGTGAGAGGGAAATGTTCAAGACACTCTCGTCAGTAGTGTACCTCAGGCTCCTCGGGTGTTTCAACCCTTTAAACACTAGACACCCTCCTCCGAGGCGGCCCACCCAAGGGGATCAGTCCTGGGTGTGTGTCCCAACTTAACCTCTTACATCTCCTAAATATCTCTACTAATTAGACCTGTCCATACCAACCTATAACTAATGGGTGGGCTCCACAACTTGGTTACAAAGTGCCCTTCCCAACCACTAAACCTCAACCTCTTATATCACACTCTGATGCTAGTCATCGATAGAAGATTGGGTTTCAGTTATGGCCCTTCAACCCAAGGCCACCATCTCTGTGTGCTGTCCTAGTGGACCCAGAGAGGGTAACCTTCACAAGTAACCCCTTTGTTAACACCGCAAGGTATCCCAGGGCACCCGAAAAGGGCCTGTGTCACGAGGTTCAGATTGGCAGGTACTCAAGTGTGAACCTGAGCACCAAGCTTCTACCAATCCTAGCCTCTAAGTAA
The DNA here is from genome assembly GCF_949319135.1 of Squalius cephalus. NCBI lineage: Eukaryota > Metazoa > Chordata > Actinopteri > Cypriniformes > Leuciscidae > Squalius > Squalius cephalus. The sequence goes on from NC_137122.1 coordinate 2,057,621, forward strand.
ATGCCAACCCTAACAGACATCACACTCACCGTAGCGAGTACAACCGTACGGCAGTACCTTAACTATACTCTATCTCACTAAACCATCTATTTTGATGCATCAGCTATCACTTTCCTGGTAACCAATTCTTTTCCCACAATCCTTTGTGACCCAATCGTCCCTTCATGATCCACCATAATTTTACATCCTGAATTCCATCTCCTATCTTTTTCCATTTCCAACCTCGTTTTTCCGGGGATTCGCCCTTCATGTAACTTCCCCCTTGAATTTTTACTCACCATCTCCGTGTAACCTGTTTCCTTAACCTAACCTATTTAAACAACCATTAAATTTAATCCAATATTTATTTGGATCAAAAAATAATTGGAATCTGTTTTGGAATAGCTCTTCCGCGCTGATGGCTTACACCTAGGGATGTCCCGATACCACTTTTTGCAGAACGAGTCCGATACCGATACTGTAATTTTTGTAGTTTAGCGACGTGCTTCTGTGGAGGGAACTGTAATAAAAATTGTCTATCTATCTATCTATCTATCTATCTATCTATCTATCGTAATAATGTATGATTTGCAAAAATGAAAACTGCTGCTTCTGTGTAGATGAGAGAATCAAAGTGCGCGTTGTGCACACGCTACATTGATTATGGCCAAGCATGCACCCTTAAAATAGCATATGAATAACATGCGCAACGCGCCACTGACTTTAAACTATTTTTTCCTGGTTAGTGGCGCAATTGTTTTCTAAACCTGCAAAATAGCATGAAGGAACGTTTGCGCCGGAACACGCCTCCTTTTTTGCGCTGAACCGCCCAGGGAGCGCAAGTTCATTCCCTAGTTTAGCGACGTGCTTCTGTGGAGGGAAAAGCGCGCTTTACGCGGGTGCAAAATAGGAATGACACATGCGTCGGTGTACAAAGTCAATTGCGCTGAGTGCAAGATAGGGCCCTAATTGTTGGAGATTTTAACATACATGTAGATAATCCAAATGATGTGCTTGGGGCTGCGTTTACAGACTTATTAAACTCCTTTGGGGTCAAGCAAAACGTTACCGGACCAACTCATCGTTTTAATCATACACTCGAATTAATTATATCACATGGAACCAATCCAACCGATATAGATATTATACCGCAAAGTGATGATGTCACTGATCATTAAATGGTAAGTTGCATATTACGTACTCCTGTAATTTGTCACGTTGCGCCGCGTTATCGACCAGGCAGAACAATCCTTCCAACAACTATAGATAGATTCTCAAATTGCTTATCTGATCTGTCTCAGCTGCTCAGTGAACCCAAACAAACAGATGAACTAGAGGAATTAACTAGCAATATGAGCACCATTCTCTCTAGTACATTAGACATTGTTGCACCAATTAGATTAAAAAAGGTTAGAGAGAAAATTAAAGCACCATGGTACAACAATACTACGCATGTTCTAAAGAGAGAAACCCGTAATTTAGAGCGTAATTGGAAACAAACTAATTTAGAGGTCTTTAGAATCGCATGGAAAGACAGTATCACGTTATAAAAAGGCCCTAAAAGCGGCCAGGGCTGAGCACCTCCGCAAACTAATAGAAAACAACCAAAACAATCCAAGATTTTTATTTAACACCGTGGCTAGACTAACAAATAAACAGACGTCACCTGAGCAAAATATTCCGTTACAGTTTAGTAGTAATGATTTCATGAACTTCTTCACTGAGAAAATAGAAAACATCAGAACCACAATTGTAAACGTTCAATCCTCAATCGCGCCTTATAATTCAGCCTCAATTATCACCCCGCAAGAACAATTACAGTGCTTTACAACTATAGGACAGGAAGAGCTAAAGAAACCACAATTAGATCATAATAACCTAGCAAATTACAGACCGATTTCAAATCTTCCATTTATGTCTAAAATACTAGAAAAAGTTGTGTCCGCTCAACTGTGCTCTTTCTTGCAAGAAAATGACATCTATGAAAAGTTTCAGTCTGGATTCAGGCCGCACCATAGCACTGAAACTGCGCTCTTTAAAATCACAAATGATTTACTTCTAGCTTCTGACCAAGGCTGTATCTCAATACTAGTTTTACTTGATCTTAGTGCTGCGTTCGATACTATAGATCCAGGGATTAAAGTGAAAAATTCTTCTGACTGAAATTATTTTTTAGGCCAAGTCATATTTCTTTAACTTTTTAAATAGTCGAGACCAATAGCGTTTTAAGGGGATACGTTTTAAACCGCTTTAATATTACCAGTAGGCGTATTTTAAAAGCTATTTTAATCTATGAAAACCAGGCAGGGAGCATACGAGCACGAACGGCAGCATTGTGACTAGCTTCGGATTGATGGCGACCTAGCACTTTTTTTGCCATTATTGCCATATTGAAGTCTCCTGTGACATACTGTGCAAAGACACGTACCTGGCTGTTTGATTTTTTTAAGTCCACAAACTAAAAGGCTTGCCATTCTCCCCCCATTTCGCTAAGCCAAGCCCATCTCCATTTATTTTTTACACTTTTTTCGATCTCCGATACATCGGAGCCTTTCTGCATTTAGGGCTGGGGGATATGGACCAAAACTCATAACCCGATATATTTAGGCTAAATATCGATATACGATATATATCCCGATATTTTTTCCGCAAAGTGAGAGCAAATGTTCAGTCAAAGTCAAAGCCAAATATGATGAATATGTCACAAGTAGTTTTCATTGAAACCAGCTATTTCAATGAACAGTTGCAAAATCAAATTAATAAATAATAAACTGGTTTCTTCACCTAAGTTAGGGCTGCACGATTATAACAAAATTCATAATTGACGATTATTCCCTTTGAATTGTAATTGCGATTGATTTATTAATTATGATCAAAGTTTACATATATAAACAAATTTTGTGTAAACGTGTTATAATTTGCCTATAGGCCTAATATATATATATATATATATATATATATATATATATATATATATATATATATAGGCAAATTATAACACACACACAAGTACTTTTCCCCTTTACATAAATTGTAAGAATACGACTAATAGTAAATGCTAGTACTAATAAATAAACATTAGGCCTATGCTAAAGCTATTAAATAGCAGTCCCAAACTAGTTTTTGTTAATACAATGTTGGTATGAGCCACTACAGTCATTTAAACATATAAAAAATAACACAAAAGAAAAATAGTGGCATTTTGGGGTTAATATGGAAATGACAGTTACCATGGTGAATACAATAACTGTTAATGAAACATGGAAACTGCTCCTGGTGAATAGAATGAAAATCATACTTGCATTACTTTTATTTCGTGTAATTTACAACGTAACGGCGTTGATGCTCGTAGTTTCTTTTGCACTTGATCAGGCGATACAGCGCGCGCCGCCGCATTTGCGCGTGCAATTGAAGAGTGTGCGCTAACGTTACAGGATAACGGCTGACAGGACAAGAAAGTCCGTTTTTCTGAGGTGAAAAACTTTATTTCAGCGTACACTTATGTCACTGCCTGGTACATGCACTTTCCGTGAGCGGTAATTGAAAACCCGGAGTGGATCATGAGCGAAGTGATTACAGAGTGCTTAGAGTGGAGAGAGGAACGTGCTTTTGCTCCACTCCAGGCTTTGATCACATCCCCCTCAGCAGGGTGAATACACCTCATCTTTCCTTAATTTAAGACCCATTCAAAATAAAATGAAGACATTTATTACACTATTTGAGAAATCAAAGCCTATTTACGGCCTTACAATTATGAAAAGTGAATTTAAGACATTAAGAACAGACTGGAACCCTGCAATTGACGGAAATCCGTCGTAGCGACAGAGAACTTTAATCCCTGTAGATCACAAAACTACTAAAAGCGAATACTTTACACCCTTGTCTTCTGAACAGACGATTAGCACTGACCTGAGTCAGTCATTTGAGAGATGATTTTTGCTGTATGGCTTATAGTGCTTTTGACTTAATTTGTAGAGGTTCGCTGCAGTGTATACAGTGTGTGTGTATATATATATATATATATATATATATATATATATATATATATAGACCACTTCAAGTTCAGAAATCAATGTTAAGTGGTCTCTTCATTATTTCCCAGAGCTGTATATAGATTAGATGTTTCCGTTGCCCACTGTGACAGAGTTTTCATTCTTGGGTAAATTATCCCTTTAACTCGTGTGCGTGACAATACTGTAATAATCTGTCTTTAGTAGATGTCTCGAGATAAAGTAGTGTGATACAACACAATACCTGTGTGTGTGTGTTAAACTGAGACTTTACGTTTGGCCCGTGGTGTTTCGTCTGGTGTCTCTCTCCTTCTGGCGTCGGCACATTCCTCTGTGGCCGGCAGCAAAACACAGCCTGCACAACACATAACATAATAATGAATATCTCAGTACAATAAACACTAGATCAGAGGAAATCCACTTTACCAGAGTCTAGAAGGAGTTTCAGGCACACGCTTCAAGTCAAATACAAAATCAAAATTTGATCAGTCTTCTGTATCATTATATTACTGAGCTAAAAGCAGAACTTAACTTTTCTGTTATATGAAATGTGTTGTAAATACTGATCTACATAGAGATCTGTCGTCTTACAGCTTCTTTAGGCGCCAATTTTTTCTAATTTATGCAAATTTATGTGTGAATTTCAGCGGGATTTGAGGTTAACGGTCTCTGACTGAATCTGTTCCTCACAATCGCGCGGATTATAAAGATGTGTGTGTGCGTTACAGCGCATTTATAAAAGTGTTGACTTATTTTGTGGATTTATGTCGCGTTTACAGAAAACGCTTATTGTGTCCTGGCAAACAAAATAAATACAAGGCAACAAAGAGTTTTAAAGTGTAGTCTTGTTTAACAATATCATTAATTATCCTCCGAAACGAGCACCACAATTCCCGAACATGTATCATAGCCTAATTGTGCACACGTGACTAAGTTAGCATTAACAAAAAACACAGTCCCCAAAACTAAATACTTTTAGCCAGGATCTCTCCCTGTTTCTCATCTAAATGAAACCCCCCTCAGTCACTCACTGTGTCTGCTAAAACGATCTTTACCCGTCCACATTAGGCACATTACTGGAACAAAACTAGAAAGATGGGCTTAGCTAGTAGAGCCACTAATGAATGAAAACAATACCTATAATAATATACATTACTTTGAGTTATCCTTACCTTTTCGCAGCTCGAAGACAGGTAGGCCTAAATAACAGGTGAATTACGGCTTTCACATTGTCAAGCTCGCTCTTCGACGGATGAGTGGAACTAACTAATGACACAGATTCTGATCGGCTGGAAGGTGTGCGTCCAAACGGTTGGTTCCAGTCTCTTATACTGTCTATGGTTCCAGTCCGCTAATCACGCTTCTAGATTAATGCGCGTCATTGAAGAGCGCGCGCGCTCGAGCCCCAGATAGCAGACCAACATTGAATCTACATTGAATCAATGTTAATGCATTAACCAAAAGATCATTGAATCAATGTTGAAATTTAACATTGATTTTTCATCAGGTTTGCACCCTGAAATAATGTTATATCAACGATGAAAAATCAATCAATATGGTCATAAAATCAATATTATTTCAACCATAATTAAATCACTTATTTAACATTGAATCAAAATAAAATCAATCTTACTTCATGTACAGCAAGATTATATGCTAGTTTATCATGCTTGTACTGTGCATTTTTAAATGACTCCTTTCAGACAGAAACCATGTAGGTGTTATGGAGTAACAGTTGGGTTGCAATTAAATATGTTTTTTAATCAAAATGTCATTCAAAGTAAACTACATCCTTCAGTTTACAAGCAAATGTATTTATTTATGCCCCCAAAACTGAACATGAAATTTAATTTGTAAAATGCATTTTGTGGTGACAGACAAAAACAGTGCAGTAAGTTACTACGGTAAGAAAGAATGAAACATTACTCTGATAAATATTTCAAGTTCAATTTTATTTATGTATCACATTTAGAACAGACCAAAGTACTTTACAGAAGAACAACATTAAACAATATAGCATGCATTCTATAAAAAAAAAAGATATAACATGCATTATAAAATAAAACAAAAATAAGAGCAACATAGCTGAGTAACCATAAAAAAAGAACTAGAACAGAAATCAGAACTCAGATATAAATTAATAACACCAACCAAATGGGTAGGTTTTAAAACAATTAAAACGTAGGCAGAGAAGGGGCTGCTCTAATAGGCACACTTACCTCTAACGTTACTTGGGTAAAATACCGTACCGTAATTCTAATGAACTCAGGGGTTTCCACCACGAGCAATACCCCCAAGCCGTTCAGGGGCGTAACGGAGCCATCTTTGTACCGAAACAGAAAAAAATAAACTCTGAGGCTCTGAGGCCTCCTTTTTCCTCTGCCGCCTGCTGTTGTAAGGCATCTAAACAAAACAAAACACAATTAGAAAATATTTGGAAATATGACTAATTATAAATGACAAATGTACTACAAAATTAAGTGAAACTTAAAATATACCCTGAATTCAAAATCATTTGAATTTATTTTACTATTTAATGAATTTTAGTATAGACCCTATTACAGCTGTTATTTCTATATTTTTTACCCATTTTTGGAAGTTCTGGAAACGCTATATCATCATGGATAAAAATAAATAAATAGCTAGCTATTATTGGAATACAAAAATTATATTAGCTGTCGTGCCCGTCGTCTCCCATTTAACGCCCAACTAACGTTATGAACTCACGCTTCTTTGCGCCTTTTTTGACTTAAGGGTTAGTTCTCACAAGAATGAAAATTAACAATTTACCCACTGTTAGTTTTACCCACGATGACGTTTGGTAAAAGACAAATTGAAATTCAATATGGGAAAATCCCGGCCGTTGGTTTGTTCATGTTATTAATAAATTTAACATAGCAGTTCATTCCGACTCACCCAGGAAAAGCAAATAAGTTGTAAGAAATATAGATGCATAAAAATGAGAAATGAAAGATTAGAGATTTAAGATTAACTTACCTCTAAAAATCACTCTGTCGTTGCCCGAATGCTTCGTCTGTCTGTTTCGCGCTTGAAATCTGTTAGCCGCGTTTGAATTCTGTTGACTGTTATCCACGCTTCGATCTGATTGGCGGTTGGCAACCAATGTTAGGATTGTCTAGGCAACCAGTGGAGAAATTTAAGCTGACCAAAAATCAACATTGATTCAATGTTTGTCTTTTCAACACTGAAAAACATTGAATTATCAACATTGATTCAATGTTTGTCTTTTCAACACCGAAAAACATTGAATTATCAACATTGATTCAATATTATTTTAACATTGAATTTTCAACATTGTTCCAATATTATTTTAGCATTGATTTTTCAACATTGATCCAATATTATTTAGCATTGTATTTTCAACCTCAACCAAAATGATGATTCTGATGGAATTTCAACATTTAATCAATGTCACCTTGCTATCTGGGGCACCCGCGAATGCCGCTCCGCTTCCGGTCACGGTGGATATCTCCATTTCCTGTTTTCAAAAAATACAACTACAACAACAATGATTATAATTATAACGATAAAATTAAATTAATAGTATTATTAATAGTAAAGTATGTTGTAGTTGTCTAAAGATTTTTTTATTAGGCTATTTTTAACTTTATTTTACTAATGATTTTATGTTGTTGTTGTTATTATTATTATTATTATTATTTTTTAAAAGCAGATAGGCTACTGAGTGTGCATAGTTTTAATGCAAGTCGATATAGTCATATAGCCTATAACCACAGGCCTTCCTACTATTGAGACTGTAAAGTCATTTAGGTGGTGTAATTGTTGATGAAAAAAAAAATAAAAAATATATATATATATATATATCGTATTTTTAGATCTGCATAACTAATAGGCTACACTAAAGAAAACTTTGCTCGATAAGTCAGGGCAATATGTTTTTCCAATACTTGGAAAACAAATACTTGTTTCAAACAATTTCAACTCATTTTTAAAGTCAGTTTAATATAATTTAAGTCTACATGACTTGTACAGCCATGCAATTTGATTATACTTTGATTACTTGTAGGCTACATGTTTAAGGCAACAGCTGAACTTAAGGTTTTAATTTGTAAGGCGAATGGGCCAAAAAAGAGATTTAACTGACACTGAAAGGTCAAAAATTGTGCAAATTAAAAGGTTATCAGACAATTAAATGCCTTGATATTGCAGGGTCACAAAAGCGCACTGAGAAGGACAGATGCACACATAGCCTACAGCAAAAGACTGAGAGAATTAGAGTTAAGAGTAAAACACCCTTTAAGACTCCAGATCCCAGAACCGCACCTTGTGGATCTCCTAAACTAGCATTGTACAAACTCTAACTTTAACAACATTCCCAAAATATGCTCAAAATGTTGCAAGTAAAATGTTCTAATTGTGTAAACTCGTCACATTAGAAGAAGGTTTTATAAAGAACATTCAACATACCATATATGCCTTTTCCATGTGTTTTTATGATTAATAAGGATCATTTTGTGTTGAAATTGTGTAATAAAATATAATTATTTAGGCCCCACAGTTCTTGAAACATCAGCTGTGCCAGCCTTTGTTTGCATGAGCAGTTTCAGGTACAATGGGCCAGTCAAACTGCAAAGGGAAATAGTCATTTATCATCACTTTTAATACTAAAACACAATTGCTTATAAGTTTGGAACAGCATAGATCAGTGAATCAGTGGTGTGTGTGTGTGTGTGTGTGTGTGTGTGTGTGTGTGTGTGTGTGTTTGTGTCACACACAAACACACATACACATGTGTTTGAGTGTGTGTGTGTGTGTGTGTGTGTCACACACACACACACTCAAACACATGTGTATGTGTGTTTGTGTGTGACACAGATGATGGCCCATTTTAGCTGAAACCATGCGGCCCATTTTGACCCTTAGTGGGTTAGGGTAAATTGGGCCGCCAAGAAAAACAGCACACAGCAGATCTCGGGGATTCTCGGGATTCACGTCTGAAAGCATCATTTGGGAAGTGATAGTAAAGTCTAAAAGGCTGGAGCTCAAACTGTGATACAGTTGAACTATGTGATGTTTCTTGAGTGTCTTTGTGCATTCCTAGAAGCAGAAGCGCGCAGGACATCTCAACACTTCAGAATACAACACAAGCTGATTATTCTCAGAGCATAACATAGGAATCAAGTCTACATCCCTTAAAACACTTGTAGGAAAACTTTGATCATGCTTGTGTAAGAACCCATTCAACATGCCTTCAGTTATTGAGTTATTATTATCATCCTCAGCTTATTTCTGTGTGTGTACAGTGCTGTATTATTTAGGAAATTATTTGAAGTTTTCTTTGTATAATTTACTTGCCGTTAACTGTAAAGCCACTCCTCCTCCTCCGTATATGTTCATCTGTTCCAGTATCTGCTGTTTTAGAGGGATTGAAGAGAGGAGAAACGGTGTCTTACCCTCAAAAATGAGAAAATTGAAAAAAAAAAAGAAAAAAAATTTGTCTAAATGAGAATCTAGGGAAGATATTATACGGCTGTAAGACATGTCAGATCTCAAAGGTACTGGATCCATACTTGAGCGCTGTTGGAAGTATTAACTGAACGAATTTCCATATTTTTGCCTTTTTGTGTGTGTGGAAATAACTGTGCAACACTTTATCAGACTGGACCCTTGAACAAACAAGAGCTACATGCTTTAACCAGACACACAGACTGACACACGACTATATAAAGTGCATGTGTGCTAATAGAATTGGACAGTACAAATATATACTATGAAATGTACTACAAGTTATTATAAAAATGCTATAAAAACCTATAATATAATTTCTGACTCAGAACTGCCGATCAAGTCCCAGTTCACAGGTCTGATGTGAGGAAACACTAAATAAGTTCTGCAAGTCATTGCTGCGAACATAATCATAATAAAATAATAGAAATATTTTAAAATAAAATAATTATTTCTTTAACTTTTATATATATATATACAGTCTCTTTGTATTTGTAGATGCAGGTAACCGGCAGGAATCTCAGTCGTGAGACGAGCAGGTAAGGAGCCAGGTAAGTTGAGCGGTAGTGATCAACAAGACCAGACGATTGTGGCGAGTGTTCAGGTGAGGCTGATCGAGCGGGTGGAGCTGACAATGGTGTTGCCTCCGGGACAATACAGTAAAACATATCAACAGGATAATGCTGTACTTTATTTTACAGTTGCTTGAAACTACTTTACGGTAATTTTACTGCGGTATAAAATACAGAAGCTTGATGGCTATTTGTTGCCAGTTGATTTTACATTATTTCAGTGCAAGTAAAAGGATATCTGGATTACTTCATCTTGTTACTCAAAGTCATGAGATTATATATTTAGACATCTGTCTAGTTTCATTTCCCCTTTTGTCATATTCAGACACACTGTGGCCCAAGTGTTAGCATACAAATACAAATGTTTAATCCTGCAAGGAAAAGAAATGTTAGTTATGATTAATAAAATAAATTCCGTAAAAGTGTCTACTCAGTTTCCCTTTGATTTATGTTAGATTTTGTTCTGATTTCTGAAACAATTTAGTGTAATCATAAAACAGATGTGCTTTTCCCAGCACTGTATATTAATACAACTGCTTCACTGCCTATTAAATTATATATATATTTGTTGTTGTTGTTGTTGTTTTTTTTACTTGAAAAATAAAATAAAAAATGGGGGGGGGGGGGGGGGGTATTGAGATATGTAAACACAAATGCATTCAGTGTTATACCACATCACTTTTTTACAGTCATTGAATTTAAACTTATCAGCTCATAAATCTGACCACGACACATGGTAAATCAGGTCATAGATCATCTGTCTGACTTCTAGTTCATGATAACACTACCAAAGGAGATATAGAGAGTGTCAAACATGTGTGCCCATGAGCCAAAGGTACTGATGAAGACGAATTGTTGATTTACTATTATATTGTGATAATGCAACAGTTTCAGCATCTCTCGTGCTGTTGGTTGTAGTGTGTATGTGACCAGCCTCACGCTCACTGAGAGAGAAACCGGCCCTGAACGATCAGGAGGAAAACAGAGATGCGCTGACTTTAAAATAAACCTGCTTCTGGCTCCAGATGCAGAAGTGAAACATCACGCATTAGAAAACTGAAGTTAAAATTGTGCATTTGCTATTTATTTCTGAGCTGCATTTGAAAGTTCTCTGTTTGTTTTGCTTATTTTTTCTCAGCTGGTATGAGTTGAAATTTGTTCCCCCTATGTTGTATGTGTTGGTTAGCAAGCTAACACCCAGTTGTATATCTTATTTTAGAAGGACTTCTAATATTCTCACTGAAGGGATATCGCATCCTAAAGTGGATTTGGGACTGAGCAGTCAGGAATAAAGCATTTGTGTGGGAGCATATCGTGGATGGTTATCGCTTGGACTATCATCGTCATCATCTACACATAGGACGACTGACATTTTACCAAAGGGGCATTTGCACTTCTCAATAGACAATGAGACAATGATAAGGTTTTCTCTTCATCCATTATTCTCACCTGAAACTACATTGTTTCCTTTAATAGAAACCATATAATTTTCTAATCTTTTTCACAAGATTAATAACGTATGCCTCATTTTCTTTTATTGAAAAAAAATATATATTACATGTTCATATAACAATAGAAAACTGCATGACAATTTGTCATTAATAAATTTAGAAACCTCCCACCATAAGCAATTTGTATCTTGAAAATGGCAAAAAATTATGAGGTACAGTTTCTGGTTGCAATAAATAAAATGTTTTGTAAAAACATAAAATATAATTTCTGACCCAGAACAAGGCGCAGTGAAGGACAACACAATGCCGATCAAGTCCCGGTTCAAAGGTCTGATGTGAGGAAACACAGTGCTGCAAGTCATTGCTGCGAACATAATCATAATTACAATACAATAATATAAATATTTTAATATAAAATAATGATTTGTTTAACTTAAAACTAAGTACCACACCCACAACCACTAGACGGGTGTAGAGTAGATCTGTAAAAGCATCTTTGGGGAAGTGCTGGATCCGGCGAAGAAGCTTCAGGGTTGTGACCGCTGAAACACGCCTCGTTTACATCATTAAATCCTCGTTTGCTGGAGAACAGAGTCACTCTGCTGGGAGAACTGGGTGGACACAGAACACATCGCAACTCGACAGGCTTCACTGCAACGGGCACTGGTGTTTCTAGAGGACAGACGAGGTAAGGACTCGATTCAGTTCTGCTGATACTATGAACAAATTATATTGCCATTCTAATCCACATTTTATATATGAAAACTATGGCTTAAAAGTTTCACATGGGATATTGTTTAAGATTATGAAATGTATGCTAAAAACACACAACTCAAATTGAATGCTTGTAGTTTCCAAAATCAGATGCAATATATATATATATATATTTACATAAGAAAATAATTAAATACAATACAATGTTGAAGAAAACATTTACACAGATGTAATAAAGTCCTGTTTATTATAGGTAATTATAGATATTATGACATGAAAAGGTTTGTGTTCTCCTCCTGAGCACAAAAAAAAACTCTTCATAAGTTTAGGACTAAACCTCTCCCACTGTAACTCAGATCAGATATAAGTCTGTTTAGGACTAAACCTCTCCCACTGTAACTCAGATCAGATATAAGTCTGTTTAGGACTAAACCTCTCCCACTGTAACTCAGATCAGATATAAGTCTGTTTAGGACTAAACCTCTCCCACTGTAACTCAGATCAGATATAAGTCTGTTTAGGACTAAACCTCTCCCACTGTAACTCAGATCAGATGTAAGTCTGTTCAGGACTAAACCTCTCCACTGTAACTCAGATCAGATATAAGTCTGTTCAGGACTAAACCTCTCCCACTGTAACTCAGATCAGATATAAGTCTGTTTAGGACTAAACCTCTCCCACTGTAACTCAGATCAGATATAAGTCTGTTTAGGACTAAACCTCTCCCACTGTAACTCAGATCAGATATAAGTCTGTTTAGGACTAAACCTCTCCCACTGTAACTCAGATCAGATATAAGTCTGTTTAGGACTAAACCTCTCCCACTGTAACTCAGATCAGATATAAGTCTGTTTAGGACTAAACCTCTCTCACTGTAACTCAGATCAGATATAAGTCTGTTTAGGACTAAACCTCTCCCACTGTAACTCAGATCAGATATAAGTCTGTTCAGGACTAAACCTCTCTCACTGTAACTCAGATCAGATATAAGTCTGTTTAGGACTAAACCTCTCCCACTGTAACTCAGATCAGATATAAGTCTGTTTAGGACTAAACCTCTCTCACTGTAACTCAGATCAGATATAAGTCTGTTTAGGACTAAACCTCTCCCACTGTAACTCAGATCAGATATAAGTCTGTTTAGGACTAAACCTCTCCCACTGTAACTCAGATCAGATATAAGTCTGTTTAGGACTAAACCTCTCTCACTGTAACTCAGATCAGATATAAGTCTGTTTAGGACTAAACCTCTCCCACTGTAACTCAGATCAGATATAAGTCTGTTCAGGACTAAACCTCTCTCACTGTAACTCAGATCAGATATAAGTCTGTTTAGGACTAAACCTCTCCCACTGTAACTCAGATCAGATATAAGTCTGTTTAGGACTAAACCTCTCCCACTGTAACTCAGATCAGATATAAGTCTGTTTAGGACTAAACCTCTCTCACTGTAACTCAGATCAGATATAAGTCTGTTTAGGACTAAACCTCTCCCACTGTAACTCAGATCAGATATAAGTCTGTTCAGGACTAAACCTCTCTCACTGTAACTCAGATCAGATATAAGTCTGTTTAGGACTAAACCTCTCCCACTGTAACTCAGATCAGATATAAGTCTGTTCAGGACTAAACCTCTCTCACTGTAACTCAGATCAGATATAAGTCTGTTTAGGACTAAACCTCTCCCACTGTAACTCAGATCAGATATAAGTCTGTTTAGGACTAAACCTCTCCCACTGTAACTCAGATCAGATATAAGTCTGTTTAGGACTAAACCTCTCCCACTGTAACTCAGATCAGATATAAGTCTGTTTAGGACTAAACCTCTCCCACTGTAACTCAGATCAGATATAAGTCTGTTTAGGACTAAACCTCTCTCACTGTAACTCAGATCAGATATAAGTCTGTTTAGGACTAAACCTCTCCCACTGTAACTCAGATCAGATATAAGTCTGTTTAGGACTAAACCTCTCCCACTGTAACTCAGATCAGATATAAGTCTGTTTAGGACTAAACCTCTCCCACTGTAACTCAGATCAGATATAAGTCTGTTTAGGACTAAACCTCTCCCACTGTAACTCAGATCAGATATAAGTCTGTTTAGGACTAAACCTCTCCCACTGTAACTCAGATCAGATATAAGTCTGTTTAGGACTAAACCTCTCCCACTGTAACTCAGATCAGATATAAGTCTGTTCAGGACTAAACCTCTCCCACTGTAACTCAGATCAGATATAAGTCTGTTTAGGACTAAACCTCTCCCACTGTAACTCAGATCAGATATAAGTCTGTTTAGGACTAAACCTCTCCCACTGTAACTCAGATCAGATATAAGTCTGTTTAGGACTAAACCTCTCTCACTGTAACTCAGATCAGATATAAGTCTGTTTAGGACTAAACCTCTCCCACTGTAACTCAGATCAGATATATGTGTGCATGTAGAACAGAAGTAAAATCAGAGCAGTTTCTGTATAGCTGACAGATCACAGTCTGTTGATGTTGATGCTTCTGTTTCTTATTAATGAAATTAAATCCTGATTTAAGAGAATTTTTGACAACGATTTTTTTATTGTTTTATTTTCCAGCCTGAAGAGAAGATCCTTGGTTGAAGACCTTGAAGACCCTGAAGACATTAAGGACCTTGAAGACATTGAGTCTACATCTGTCTTAAGATGCGTGAAAACCAGCATCCTAAAGCTTCTGGAAATGGTTTGAGCACTCTTCATAAAGATGGAAGAGACCCACCTGATGTCTCTTTAGAGTACATAGCTGAGAATTTGATATCATATTTTAAAGAGTTTTCTCTCTTTAAACAATATGAAAAAGAGATTGTAAAGAAACATGATGTTAAAAAGGAGCATGATGATTGCTGGCCAGTCGATGATATCAAACGAGCTTGGGGGAAAACACAAAGAATGAAAGAAACCTCAGAAAGAAGAAAATGCTGGTCACTTGCTGTAATGGTGCAGATGATGAAAAGATGTTTGAGTTATGATGAGAGTGAAAGAGTAAAAGCACAGTCTGATCCACATGAGGATAGTGCTCTTCCAGCGTGTGGAGAGACCCAGAACCAGAGAAGAGGACCGCCGGCTGACAGAGACAGGCAAGAGAACACTAATATAGTGGAACAGAACCACATCAGTAATAATGGAGAGACCCGGAGCAAGAAAAGAAAACAGCCAGATTTCAGTTCAAGAGAAGAAATCGAACAGCTTGTTGTAGAGAACAAAAAGAACCATATAGATAATGATGGACCCGTCTACATACGTGTCCCTTTCTCAGAGATGTTTGGCCACACATCAAGCTTGAGCTCAGACACAGATCCAATGGAAAACTTGCCCTATAAATTAAAAGACAAAGTTCCTTCATTTACTGAAGTAAAGAAAAATACTTCTTACGTCATGCTGTATGACAATCGAACCAGAAATGCTGCATGGGTTTTTGAGTTATTGAACTAGAGCATTGTAGAAGAAAATAATAAAAATAAAAATAAATTTGTTCAGCGATCAACTTATGAAGTGGACGATTCAATTCATGAACCCTTTCAGACGCCTGAGGGCAAGAACCCATATAAAAATACCTATGACCACGGTCATCTCGCTCCGGCTCGCAATCACAAGTCGAGTCAGAGAGCCCTGGACGACACTTACTTGCTCAGCAACATTTCACCACAGTGTAAGGGATTAAACCGCGGTATCTGGAGAAGGCTGGAGAATCTATGTGTGGAAATAGCTGAGGAGAAAGAGGACCGTAATGTTCATGTGTTCACCGGCCCACTTTACGTGCCAGCTGATAAAGGTAAAGTTGTGGGAGGGAAAGTAGTGCCAACTCACTTCTTTAAGGTGATAATTGTGGAGGAGAGGGATGGGACCGTATTACAGCCAATGTGCTATAAGCTTCTCAATGCTCAAAAATTGCCCAAAAAGCAACTAAAAATCTGGGAAAAAGTGTCCAATAAGAAATTACCAAACAAAGTGAAATTGGAAGTATTTAAGGTGGATATTAAATACATTGAGAGGGAATCTGGTCTGATCTTCACAGATCGCAGATGCGAGGAAGGAATGATTGACAGAATCTTGACAGAGACATTGAAGACAGTGAATGGAAACAAAAATCCTGATCCACAAAAATTAACCAAAATTAAACTAAAATGGGGGAAAAAAGTGTCCAAGAAGAAATTACAAAACCTAGAATGGGCAGAATTTGAGGTGGATATTGAGAGGGAATCTGGTCTGATCTTCACAGATCGCAGATGCGAGGAAGGAGCGATGGACAGACAGCTGACAGTAAAGGGAAACCCCAATCCTGATCCCCTGACCTGTAGATCTGAGATAAGAGTCAGGATAAGCACTTTCTGATCCGGCTGGCAGCTGACGTGTGTGTGTGTGTCCACTCTGAAACCTGTTTGAGTTGTGTTTGATCTACTCTCATTGGTGTGTTTGGATGGACTGAACGTTTGTGTGACTAAGACTGCAACTATCATATAAATGTTTTCATGTTTAATAGTATTATTGTTCCTCATTTAAGGATGCATGACCGAACAGCCGACGTGTGTGTCCAGCGCCAGCTCCAGTGTAGTGGGAACCTTTCACAATCTCAACTGTACTTTAACTTTTACTTTCATACAAAACTGATATTTTGAGGAAGAGAAAATGTATTTGTATTTCATTTTGATTTGTTTCACTTTCTTTTAGTCACATAACTCCTGCTCTTCAGCTTGTGTTTATACTTCACATGACTTTTCTATTTTAGTAAAATATATGTGTAAAACATATTAGTGAATGAACTAATAGCATTCGATGAGTCTGTCTGAATACGATATTAATAGATTTTTATCCATA
The DNA here is from genome assembly GCF_949319135.1 of Squalius cephalus. Lineage (NCBI taxonomy): Eukaryota > Metazoa > Chordata > Actinopteri > Cypriniformes > Leuciscidae > Squalius > Squalius cephalus. The sequence continues at coordinate 2,074,675 of NC_137122.1, forward strand.
TTATAATACAGACCATTCATTATTTTTTATATTGTTTTATTGATTGATAGACACCTCATTTTAATTCTGCTTTGTTGATATTTTTCATTGTCATATTGTATATTTCCTTATCATTATTCCTTTTGTGCATTTATGATTTGACAATATTGTAAGCATAAACATGTCAATAAAGTAACACACGACATTAAACTGAACTGAAAGTCGTGAACAGTGCGTGTGAATATCTCCTCAGTCAGTCAAAGGCAAAAAACACCTTTCAGATTTGAATCCACTTTTCTGTGAACACTAGAAACAGAGATACCAAGTGAACACACTCAAGAGAACACACAGTATTCGAGTCCAGTGTGAATGTCCCACAGGAATCCACTGTTTCTGTTCAAGATCTTCTGTTCCACCTCTGCACTTTAGGCTTTTCCCACGTCACATCCGTATGAAACGCAAAAAAGGCTGATCAGTGTTCTTAAGACATGAGGCTGTGTCGTCTATTGCTCTGTGAAGCTCTGTATTTTAAGAAGCGCTATATATATATATTGACTAGTGCTGAATGTGTCCCATTATGATTTTTTGAGCTTTCCATGTTTTAAAATTCTCAATAGAGCCTTTAAATTCCTAATAAATCCCGTTTCCCCCCACACGTCTGACATTTAATGAGATTGCTGTCTATCCAGTATAAGCAATTCAAAGAGTGTTTATAATCTCCATTCCCACTACGAGGCTTGGTGAAAGTAAACTCTTTGTGTCATATTTCGACTAACTATTGATCACAACTAATTATAATAGCATAGCTTTAATAGCATAGCACTTTAGCATATCAGAATGGCGTGTTTGTAGTGAGTTTTGGCCCACTCAGATCTGGTTCTCCGCCCTGGTCAGTCTGTTAGTCGGCCCTCAGACCAGACCTGCGGACCCTGAGGTCTCGTTTTCCCGAATTCCCTCTTGGGATTTGGCGATTGTTCTGGAAGGGCCGGCGAATCAGCTGTTCGAGCCATTGGAGTCTGTGTCAGAAAAGCTCTTATCACTTAAAAAGGTTCTTTTACTGGCTCTCTCCTCTCTAGAGAGAATAGGGGATCTGCAGGCTCTTTCTATTAGCCCTTCTCGTATGGGCTTTGCCCTGGGGTTAGTCGAAGTCTTACTATGGCCTAGGCGTAGATCGGAGCAATGGCTCGTTTGTTTTGGAGGGAAAAACAAAGTAGCTGTCGTAGGTTCCCAGAGTAGGGAACGAGACACTGAGGTTCCGGCCTTCCCGTGTTTTACGAAATATGTAAAGCGCTATCGGCATGATGGTATAAGAGCTTCAGACGTTCGTCAACACCAAAGGCGTTCCCATAGCGACCGCTCCGCAGCGTCTCGTTCCCTACTCAGGGAACCAAGGTGACATACACAACCGTGACGGCTTTACTCTTGATCTATTGATTGTAAAGTTGTGGATTTGCGCTCTGCACCCCTATGCAAATGGTCACTTCTACCTGACAGCAGTCTCTATAGCCTCCTGGTACGCGGTGAGCGGTGTGTCCCCTTAAGGATACCGTTTGTGTGTATATTTGCTCTATGTCTTTGGTTGTATCTTGATGATGTCCTGTTATGAGCACACTGAAGCAAATCCACTTTCCACACGCTCTCACGACACACACCCATTTTCTCACGCACAGAAAAATCACGGAGCAAAGAGGACACGGAGACCGACAGAGTAGACAGAGCAGGTTACTTATGATATATAAAAAATCTCAGCTCTCAGATTCTGTCAATTTTATTACGAAATTCAAACGATAAATACCGTTTTGGCGCTTGTAAATGTGACGTGACAGATCCCATAGCGGCACGTGAACCGATCATCTCTACTAGCTAAGTAAATAAACACGAATGAACAATGAAATGTATATTCCTCATACATAATATCGATCAATCGGTGTTTTTCAACCGCGGAAAGGGTCAATAAAACAGCTGGAGAATTGTCACAACATTTTACCTCAGGAAAGCCATTTAATGACCATAATATGGGCTATAGCATATGCTAGAAAAAAAGAGCTAGAGTATTTTGCTAAACATGTGTAGGCTACTATATTACATATTTATTATATTTTTACTTATTAAATGAAGTTATTATAATAAAAAACGCATTATATTTAATTTGAGTTATTTTTAACCTTAAATAATACTACCAGCTGATAGGGCTCTCTGTATGTTTACAGCATTAGGTGAGATTTTTTTCTTGAGAAAAATGAATGCCTATCTTGTGTATCTAATATTTATCCAAATTAGTCAATTAAATCAAATCACAAGAATTGAACTGAATTGAAATCCTGAAATTTGTGACAAGCAATAATAAAAAGCGTAGCTTACCAGAAATTGTACCATGTAAACATTGTAACATGTTGTCACTAAACCTAATACAATTCAGTTTAGTTAATAAAATGTTTTGACAATCACAATACACTTATTGTGATGCAAGATTTTTTTTTTTACAGTTACAAAATTTCAGTTAAATATGAAGGAAAAACAGCGCTGGAAAATCATGCAAAAAAAAAAAAAAGCGCGCTTTTCCAAAAAAAAAAAAATACTCAAGTACAGATACTCTAAAAGTGTACTTTAGTGCAGTACTTGTGGGATAATCATGTAGTGAAACTATAAAACAGTGTTCTGCATGGTGTGAAGCCTCAGTACTGTGGCCATGAGGCGGCGCTGTTGGGCTGGGGAATAAAGACCAGACGAAGAGTCCACGGGTGTCTCTGTGCTTTAAAGGAGACATATCATGCTTTTAAATTGTTCCTTATAAATCATACATTTGTGGTCTATATAAAGCGGAACTGCAATGCTTGGGTCTGAATTCCTCATTATTATAGCTCCACAGGCCCCTTTTTTACCCCTTTTCTGAGGTGCGTCTAAGAGCAACTCGTTTTGGTGCGGTCTCTTTAAATACAATTGAGACACGTCATACCCCGCCCCCTCTCCAGGATGCAGAGGTTCAACTTCACCCCGTTCGGCCATTTTTGTAGTTTGATAGCAGAGATACGATTATCTAGCGGCACAGAAACTTTTTATTCACACGTTATTAACAAAATGTCAACAACGGAAGACTTGTCCAGCCAGCCTTACATGTTCGAGCCAGAGTCGGAGCCGGAGCGAGATGAAAATGAAGACGACGAACCTGCAGAACAACGTCTTCATATGGATGTATCGCAATGGTGTGTTACTGTATTTACACATGAAACTTTGGTCTTCCGACCTTTTACCACCGTGTCGATTTATTTTGATTAATATGTGCGAGGGAGAGAGAGCAAGACAGCGTCTAGTTTGGAGACGGTGAAGTCTTGTTTACACTTTCGCCTGGCTCTGAAGAGAGAGAGAGTGCGCGCGACCGGGTCTCTCTCTCTCTGCTCGTTCTTCAGTTAAACATGCGCCACAAGCGCGGCAGTTCGTCTACATTAGACGGTGTAATGAAGCGTGTGGGTTACTACATCCAACAACCGAACATTTTAACTTACCCTCTCCTAACTTCTGCATCTTTTAGCTTGGACTACAAAATTGCAGCGAGAAATAATAATGGCGGATTGCTCGAAGTGTTGGGCCGGAAGTCAATGTCCTTATTTGGCAGTTCCGCTGCAAATACTGTGACGTAATAGTTCACAAAACGTCATAGATAACAGAAAAATCTGAACAGGTTGAAAAATAAGGCCAAAACAGAATATAAAGATATCAACGAAGCACCTGAAGAGAATAATTTCATCTTTTCTGTACTTCTAAACACTCCAAATATACAACAAAATGCATTTAAGGGCTAAAAAAGTGCATTTAGCATGATATGTCTCCTTTAACTCACGCAGTGAACCAGAGAACACCACACACTCCAGCACATGTGCTCTGTTACTGTCCACTTCTGATGATGATGATGAAGAACACACTGATGACATCAGCGCTCACCTGTCGCTGGAGTTTCACTGGCTGACACCATCGCTTGTGTCATTTATAGTGTGTGAAGAGCTGTAACGTGAAACATGATCTGCAGTGTGTGTGTGTGTGTCTGAACAGAAACACTAGAACACCGAGAGAATATACAGGTTTTATTCCTCCGTCTACATCACACACACACACACACACACACACACACACACACACACACACACCAACTTCAGCTGTCACCACCTGTGAGTATTTTAATTACATTATCAAAAGGAATTTACAGAATCACCCAGAGAAACACACACACACACACACACACACACACACACACAGTCATTAGGATTAGAAACTGAGCAGGAAGAAATACAGGTGTTAATTTCACTCTCGCTGGTTAAATATTAAAGTGAGAGTGTATCTATGAAAACTGCTGCTTTCATCACAGAATCAGAAGAAAAGAGTCGCTGGGATCAGTCCGTGATCCGGTTCTTGATCCGGTCTGTGATCCAGTCCATTCCGTGATCCGGTCCGTTCACATGTTCTTCTTGTCGGGATTCTCAGGAGGATAATACGGAGGCGGCTGATCCTGAAGAACAACACATGAGGAATTGTTTGGAATGACTCACGTTCACTGATTCACCAGTAGAAGTGTGTGTGTGTGTGTGTGTGTGTGTGTGTGTGTGTGTGTGTGTGTGTGTGTGCGTGTCTCACCATGGGCATGTAGACGCTGTGAGGGTTGCTGGGATTGTAAAATGCACTACTGGCCGCTTCTGCTGCTTTGGCATTTCCTGGAGCGACTGTGAACGACAGACAGAGATCAGATCATGTGACTAAAGACTCAATATACTGTGTGTGTGTGTGTGTGTGTGTGTGTGTGTACCTGGAGCAGGACACCAGTCCTGTGGGGGTCCGGGATACGGAGGAGGCGGAGCCATGTACATGGGAGCGCTGGGATACACACCTGTTCAACAACACAGTTCATCAGTACTGAAGCATTCATCAGCTGTGTGTGTGTGTGTGTGTGTGTGTGTGTGTGTGTGGTAGGTACCTGCAGCAGTGGGGGGGTATGGGTAGGGGTTGTACGCAGCCTGAGGCATGCTGGGATACGGGTACGGCTGAGGCATGGCTGGACTGGCGTATCCGTTCATCCCTGCGGCAGATCCGTTCTGAGCCGGAGGAGCTCGAGACGCTGAGCAACACACACACACACACAAACACACACACACACACACACACACACACAAACACACACTCATTCATAAGTATATGGACATATATGTGTGTGTTTGTAAAACTCAAGAGTGTTTCAGCATGGATGAATGAGTCCCACCGTTGGTGGCCAGTTTGAAGAGCTGCTGTCCCAGCTCGATGGCGCCTCCGCTGGGGAAACACACCTTAAAGTTGGCCTGGCCTTCCCAGCCGCCTGAGAGAGAGACACACACACACGTGAACACAGCAACAACACACACACTCAGTGCAGGTGCACGCTGGGTAAAGCACTCTACCTCCCGCCTCGGCCTTGATCAGACCCTGGATGTAGTTGGCGGCGAACACTGGCTGTTCAATGCTGCAGTTCTTCATCAGGTAATACGGGAACATGAAGGAGCAGAACTTGTCCTTCATCACACTGCTCACAAACACCATCTGAAACACACACACACGTTTGATTATCCTGTGTTTCTTTGTTTTATGGGTTACTTTAATCTCTACTGGGTCAGTTATGGGTTAGTTAAGATGTGTTTGAATGGGTTAAAGGAGAACTCCGGTCAATTTTAACATTGAGCTCATTTTTTTGTACATTTGGAGTGCTGTCAATACAGAGAACAACGACAAAAATCGGTGTTGCCTACACAGAGTTATCCTCTTTTTAAAATTTGCACCCTGTTGACTTAAATGGGGCAAGTACTAAACCTGCTTTTATCCTCTTAACATCCTTGATGTGTCATTACAAGTGCACAGGTCATGTGAGTGATTCCTTCAGAGTGAACACGAGTGAATCTGACTGCAGTAGATGTGAAAGATATGGAGGAGTGATACAACCGTCAGATTTCATCAAAAATATCTTAATTTGTGTTCCGAAGATGAACGAAAGACTTACGCGGTTGGAACAACATGAGGGGGAGTAATTACTGACAGAAATTTCATTTTTGGGTGAACTAACCCTTTAAAACGAATTTCATTTTGTATTAATTGTATCTTAATTTTAATCAGTGTTTCATTATCCAATTTCCTAGATTTAATAAATTATTTAATTTAGACTTATTTAACGTAGCGTGTACGTGTCGAACGATGGAATCGCCGATGATCACAGCATCGCGTTCTGTTTCGCGAAGAGGGGAGAAGCGGTTTTGGGTAGATATCTCGAAAACCGGGAGGGTCGGAGAGAGTTTTCTTGGTCTAGACCTGACTCGCGTCTTCCGCTGCGGAAATATCCAGGCTTCGTGGTGGCGTGTTGGAGCCGGAGTGAACGAGACCATGGCTGATCGTGACCTCGACGCTCGCCGATGTTGAGGAACGCACGGAGTAGACGAGGTCGGAGTCAGCGGGTTAGTAACGTTAATCTCTGATTTGTGTGCATCGGCGCGTGATGTTTCAAGAGCCAAACGCCGGTCTATCAGCTCGGCTTGTCTCACTAAAAGGTCGTGGATCTGTTTCTCAACAGCTTCCAGCTCAGACTGCACCGCGTGCAGCTCAAATGTGTCCTCACCTGCACCAAAAGGTAGACTACTTACATCTGATATATTCGCCATTTTAACAGATGGACAGTAAGTTAAGTTAGCAACGACGCTACCAGTGATGCTATCAATATTAATACTAATTTATGGCTGAAGTCTTGGATATAATCCGTCTTTTTAGTGGTACGGGTGTGGAGTAGACGCACGATAGGTGAGAGAAAAAAGAAATGTTTGTTTGTAAATGAGTGCGGAGAAGACGCGTTCAGCCGTGATCCACGGACGTAACCTATAAGAGTATCCAGCGTTGGATCACTAGGCTTGAGACGCGTCTGCTCAACAGTCCGCGTTGTAACTATGAGGTGAGGAAAACCGGGAAATGTTCGTTGTAAGTGAGTTTAAATAGAAATCAAGAATTATAAATCAATCGATGGAGCTCCAAAGACAACAACGCGTTCAGACGCGACGCATGCGCATTCGAAACAGGGTCAGATATGGGTTAGTTAAGATGTGCTTGGGTGGGTTATGGGTAGTCTCGCGTAGCCAGACCTTCATCTGGAATTCATAGCAGCTTTCTTTGGCCAAGGCCCGCCCATAAGGCCGTTTGACCGACGTGTCAAACAACCAATTACAGTTCGTTTCGTTCAGCGTCACGTTTCGGGGAGTGGAAATGTCCCCACAACAACAGACCGGCGTGCAACAAGTCAGTCAGCATAGAAAATCAAAGAAGGAGAAGAAAACAAGCAGTAAGTCATTGATCTGTTCGTGCACGTATACTTTTGAGAATCCTACGTTTAGCTGATCTTGATAAATGCTCATTGTCACTCATGTAAACACAACAGTTTTTCTTCCGCAATCACACGTCTGCGCTTTGTTTCCCGGCTGACCGAAAATAAACGCGACACTCGCGCCCCCCGGAAATCCGATAAAATTCAACCAATCAGATGACGACTTCGACATTCCTGAAGTGTTTCCAGTTAAGTGTACCATATGCATCAGACGTTTAGCCAACGTTCCGTGGGCGTGACGTCTGAGGCTGAGACTAGTTATGGGTTACTTTAAACTCTACTGGGTCAGTTATGGGTTAGTTAAGATGTGTTTGAATGGGTTGAGGGTTACTTTAAACTCTACCGGGTCAGTTATGGGTTAGTTAAGATGTGTTTGAATGGGTTGAGGGTTACTTTAAACTCTACTGGGTCAGTTATGGGTTAGTTAAGATGTGTTTGAGTGGGTTGAGGGTTACTTTAAACTCTACCAGGTCAGTTATGGGTTAGTTAAGATGTGTTTGAGTGGGTTATATGGGTTACTTTAAACTCTACTGGGTCAGTTATGGGTTAGTTAAGATGTGTTTGAATGGATTAAGGGCTACTTTAAACTCTACTGGGTCAGTTATGGGTTAGTTAAGATGTGTTTGAATGGGTTGAGGGTTACTTTAAACTCTACCGGGTCAGTTATGGGTTAGTTAAGATGTGTTTGAATGGGTTGAGGGTTACTTTAAACTCTACTGGGTCAGTTATGGGTTAGTTAAGATGTGTTTGAGTGGGTTGAGGGTTACTTTAAACTCTACCAGGTCAGTTATGGGTTAGTTAAGATGTGTTTGAGTGGGTTATATGGGTTACTTTAAACTCTACTGGGTCAGTTATGGGTTAGTTAAGATGTGTTTGAATGGATTAAGGGCTACTTTAAACTCTACTGGGTCAGTTATGGGTTAGTTAAGATGTGTTTGAGTGGGTTATGGGTTACTTTAAACTCTACTGGGTCAGATATGGGTTAGTTAAGATGTGTTTGGGTGGGTTATGGGTTACTTTAAACTCTACTGGGTCAGTTATGGGTTAGTTAAGATGTGTTTGAATGGGTTGAGGGTTACTTTAAACTCTACCGGGTCAGTTATGGGTTAGTTAAGATGTGTTTGAATGGGTTGAGGGTTACTTTAAACTCTACTGGGTCAGTTATGGGTTAGTTAAGATGTGTTTGGGTGGGTTATGGGTTACTTTAAACTCTACTGGGTCAGTTATGGGTTAGTTAAGATGTGTTTGGGTGGGTTATGGGTTACTTTAAACTCTACTGGGTCAGTTATGGGTTAGTTAAGATGTGTTTGAGTGGGTTATGGGTTACTTTAAACTCTACTGGGTCAGTTATGGGTTAGTTAAGATGTGTTTGAATGGGTTGAGGGTTACTTTAAACTCTACCGGGTCAGTTATGGGTTAGTTAAGATGTGTTTGAATGGGTTGAGGGTTACTTTAAACTCTACTGGGTCAGTTATGGGTTAGTTAAGATGTGTTTGGGTGGGTTATGGGTTACTTTAAACTCTACTGGGTCAGTTATGGGTTAGTTAAGATGTGTTTGGGTGGGTTATGGGTTACTTTAAACTCTACTGGGTCAGTTATGGGTTAGTTAAGATGTGTTTGAGTGGGTTATGGGTTACTTTAAACTCTACTGGGTCAGTTATGGGTTAGTTAAGATGTGTTTGGGTGGGTTATGTGTTACTTTAAACTCTACTGGGTCAGTTATGGGTTAGTTAAGATGTGTTTGAGTGGGTTATGGGTTACTTTAAACTCTACTGGGTCAGTTATGGGTTAGTTAAGATGTGTTTGGGTGGGTTATAGTTACCCTGTACTGTGTGAGGAAGACGGAGCCCTTCTTGGTCCCCTTGAACAGGTCGTTCTTGGGTGTGATGTCACTAAAGGACAGTTCGACGTTCTTACATTCTCGTAAGATGCTGAAAGACCAGGATGAAAACAGGAAGTGAGGTCACAATGGGAACTATAGTGCACAGAATGGCCACAGTTTCTCAACAGATATGAACAAACACTGTTACTACAGTTCCTGCAGAAATCACCACTGCCTATAATGATGATAAATCACACGTTATCTGTGTACTAGTCAACTCACTAAATCACATATGATTCATATCAAACCAAAATGATTCATGACAGTATAGATCTGATTAAACACATTGTTATTTGTCAACTAATAAAGATTATGATATGATGAGTGTCTCATAATGATCTGTATGATGACAACATATCGATCAGATTCGGTCAAAATAAAAACAACACAATACATAAACAACATACAAGATGAATCCTCCGCGTGTGTGTTATATCAGCGGGTGAGATGTGTGTGTTATATCAGCGGGTATGATGTGTGTGTTACTGTGATAATGTTGTTGTTGTTGTGTGTTTTATTGTACCTCTCTCCGGCTTATATCAGCGGGTATGATGTGTGTGTGTAATTGTGTTGTTGTGTGTTTTGTACCTCTCTCCGGCTTATATCAGCGGGTATGATGTGTGTGTGTAATTGTGTTGTTGTGTGTTTTGTACCTCTCTCCGGCTTATATCAGCGGGTATGATGTGTGTGTGTAATTGTGTTGTTGTGTGTTTTGTACCTCTCTCCGGCTTATATCAGCGGGTATGATGTGTGTGTGTGATTATGTGTTGTTGTTGTTGTGTGTTTTGTACCTCTCTCCGGCTTATATCAGCGGGTATGATGTGTGTGTGTAATTGTGTTGTTGTGTGTTTTGTACCTCTCTCCGGCTTATATCAGCGGGTATGATGTGTGTGTGTGATTATGTGTTGTTGTTGTTGTGTGTTTTGTACCTCTCTCCGGCCTGGATCAGCACTCCTCCGTTCGGGTGATGGTTCTGGTTCAGCGTCATGTTCTCCACCGATCAGGACTCAACTAAAGCAGATGTCAACTTCAGCGCGATGGTATTTAATAAAGGAGTGTGTTATTAATGTGCGATCACTCACTGACGATCCTCTCGGTAAACAGTTGCGCACTTTATTTCCGGCACCACGTGACTCCTGTCCGCTGATCACGTGGCCTGTGCTGTGACGTGTCAGGTCTGGCAAAGAAAACCCATTCAACTTCAAAAGACCATTTTATCGTTTTTGAGGGAAAACCTTTTTTTTTTTTTTTTTTTTTTTTTTTTGGTTAAAGGACTCTTATATTTTGATGAGATGTAATACTGCTTGCCACAAACCTTGAATGAAGCTAACATTATACTCTTACTAAAACCTGGGAAAGATCCCCTGAAATGTAGCTCGTATAGGCCAATCTCTCTCTTAAACTCAGATGTAAAAATTTTGGCAAAAATTCTAGCTTTACGATTAGATAC